>NC_081405.1:184147568-184452568 GCF_030272615.1 Cryptomeria japonica
GAAATATTGCAGGTTTTATAAATAGTATGTGACCTGGGTCAACTAATAAACAACCCAATTGCATATTTGAGGCGCGCGAGGGAAATTGTGTATTTGTATGTGCAATAAAATCAATAAGTGCAGGTGAAGAGCTTCTAATCGATTACAGTTTGAATTATATAGATACAAACAAAGTTAATATCATGGGGGTGGTATTTACTATATACCATTTAAATTAACCAACCTCCAATTAATGAATCCAATAAACCATATTATTATGAAGTTTTTTTTCTAAGTCTATTGGTTTAATTTGGCTAACGTTTTTTATATTTTTTCTTTGTCACAGGCCGACATGGATCCATCACATATCGCAAACAGGGATGTAGCTTGCGACACTTCTACCGAGCAAGTAAACCTCATTGTAATTGTACAAATTAGATAGAAGCAAACTATTACATTATTATGTTCTTTTTTTAGTGATTTATACTAATTTTGTAATTGTTAATGATATTCTTGACACAGACGGATGTTTAGGGAAAGGAAAAGGGAGTTGCAGTACCTAAGCACCTTTCTAGGGATGTGGAATCATTAGGGTTAAGTGATGATGACCCTGAAGATCCCACACACCTTATGAAATTCTTTAAAATACCTCTTAGAAAAATTAGAAAAGAGATTGTTGCTTTGGTAGCCGTGCATCCTATTATTGATGAGATACGAGAGAGGGTGGAATTATTGCTTCGAATAGCAGAAAACTTGCAAGTAAGCAATAACGAAAGTTTTAATTTAAGAAAAGTTCAATAATGGTTTATATTTTATTCTCTTTTATGTCATTAACTAAAATATGTACGTATTGTTTTTACAACAACTTATCCGCCCTCATTAAAGTCGTTCCCACGATCAGGGTGTTGCAGTATCTTCAGTTGATGACGATTTTCTTGTATTATCACTTGCTTGGCTTATCACTCTAAGTACCCAAAACACATCATACTTAATACTATCAATTTTCAAAATAAAGGTTCATCCTTATTTACAATTCTTGCACTTTTCATATATTTAATGTTTGATATATTTAATGTATTATTCTTTAGGTGTTGTCAATGTTACTGTGCAAATGTTGTCACCACCTCATCAGAGGTTACCCTCACCTGTATTGCCGATTGCAATGTCGGCAACATGTAGCATGCAGACATCCTCTAGTGCACATCATATTGGCCCGCCCACTGTTGGTAGATCCCTCTTTTGCTCTATCTTCTGTCATGTGTTTATTTCCCTTCAAGCATTTTTTCTTGAATTCTAATGCCATTTCATAGTGGATTCATTTTTTGCAGGAGGAGATGCACATGAGGATGTTCTAGAGGTGACTACTGCTGATAACATACCATCATTTCCTGGATCTTCTCATATTGCTAGTATGGGAACATTGTAGGCCACATTGGTGGTGAGCAAAGAAGAAATGATTCACTTAAAGATACAAAAGGTTCTAGGTACTTTAAAATTATTATTATATATACTCTAATTGTAATTTACTTTATGATCACTCATTTTGGACTAATCATCCTATGATTTTTTTGTAGGCAATGATATTTTCTATAAATATCTTAGTGACATTGCATTGCAGATATTTGGGCCCACCATACGTAAAAGGTGGTATATCATATGTGAACTAACCCTAATCCACTATTTTGATTTCATATCATTGCTAGAATAGTTTTCCTTTGATCCATTTCTTGAAGTGTAATAAATGTAGCTTCAATTTGTTTCTGAATTTAACAGGTTTGTTTTTGTTTTAAAAGGTGGAATGACCAAGAAAAAAGGTTAAAAGATGAATTGACAAACCAAATGGTTAAGTGGTTTGGAAATGACACCTTTGACAAAACCAAGCTCCTTGAAAAAGCTGGCACATATCTAAAGTATGTGAGGGACCAATATAGGACCCATTTGGAGAGGAACCTAAAGTATGAGCGTCCCCCATGATTCCAGAGAGGGAGTGGAAGGACCTGATTTTGGATGCCAAGGAGAGAATTGAAAGGAAAAAAGGAAATACACCCCTAGACGCCAGAAGAAGGTACAGGATACTATTAATAATGTAATTATGTACTAATTAATTACTCTTTATATTTATATAATCTAACATATGTCAAACTTCTTATAGACTGAGTGACACATCAAAGGAAACCAAGGTAAGGCAAGTAAAGCACAGGCAACACAAACTCAGCTCTGGTGGTTACATGAAACTTGCTACACAAATTTTAAGTATCTCATGTAAACGAAATATTGCATCAAAATATTAATAAATTGCAAACGTTTTTTTTTTATCAAACAATGCAAGCAAAATTTAGGCTACCAAGCAAAAATGTAGGGCTTTGAATTCAATAGAGTGCCCCCAGAAGACGACAAGAGAATTGCCTACCAGCAAGGTTATTCAGTCATGGTTGATCGGCTATGAGAATTGAGTGGGCATACACAACTTTCGAGTGCATCCATCACACAGGTAAATATGCTAAATGGAAGTTGTTTCAAATTGAATACTTTACCAATAATCTAATTGATGTTGAGTTCCAACATAAAGTGACTATATTTGTTTTAAATAAGCAAGCAATGATAACAATGTGCATGTCATTGGAATGCAGCCTACTAATCATGAAACACCACCTGCACATGAAGGTCCGGATGTGCATCCCAGTAGTGGAGGTATTCATTTGCTATTCAATTTTATTTATTTAGCTATTAATACAATTAAACATCTTAATTTATAATTAGAGTAGTAATTAATGTAACCTTTTTTGTTAATATTTTAGAGCATGTAGTCGGCGGTGAGCAAGTGGAGCATGATCTGAGTACACAACATCAAGAACATGATGTTCCCCACTCAGGTAAAGAGGACCGTTGTTATTGCTTTAAACAAATATAATTGCAATTGGTGTTGAGCATTAATGTAACCTTTAGTATTTCAACTCCAGATGATCTAGAGGGTGTTTAGCATGTTGAGGTTGAGGCTACACAAAATGATGTGGCCCCATCAGGTAAAGAGCACAACAATTATGTTCTCTAAATTAATAAAAATACCTATAACAATAATTTTTTTTTTTTTGAATTTAACCCATTTCTTTGTTATTGCAGATGACCCCCCTTCACTTCAGTGTCCTCTTCCTCAATATAGGACTAGGCATACATCGAGATCATGAGCAGTTGGTGGAACATCTACAAAGGGGGGAAATGATGAAGAAACCGATGTTCCACTTAGTCTTTTCATAGCTTCAAAGAAAAAACAAAGAAAGAAATGATTGTAATCTAACTTATTTGATAATGACTGATTTTTATGTGTTAGTGAATGTAATTATGTGCTAATTAATGGTTATGGATGATATGTGTTAATTAATATTGATGAATGTTGCATGTTAATTAATGTTAATCAATGTTATGTGTTAATGAATGTTATGTGATATTAATGAATGAACACTATATTTTATTAATGGTAGAAAGAATGAATGAATGAATGTTATAAGATGTTAACGGGGAATTTAGAGTGATGTTAGGGGAGGGGGAGGGGCCAAATGAGCTTCCACCTTCACGTGGTTGGTCCTGTTAAGTAGAGAAAGCTAAACTATTCTCGAAACCAAGTGAAGCTCAACAAGATAACACACTTTTCAATATTTCATTATGTTACATATTTAATCTTATTGAATAATGTATATTGAATCTTAATTGTAGGGTCCAATAGAGCCAACATGAACAACAACACCACAAGTTACTGGGTATAATGAACTCCCATATCATCTTGTCTATATATAAACAATATGAGTTGCTTCTAGTGTTGATATTCAAGGCGGGACTGCAAAAGTTATGAATATGCCTCATCCTTGCAAGTTTTTTTATTACTTGTAAGTCATGAATATTTCTCTTTAGTTGATTAAAATCATTTCAGTGAATGCAAATCTTGATTATTATAGAGTGACATCTGCACTATCAATTCCAAATTGAAACCCTTTTAGTGCATGCATGTTGTTTGCCAAAATGCCATCTCAAAAGTATCAGCAAACAAACATTAGCATTCACACAATCAAGAAAGACAAATTGAAAATTAGTAGTAGAGCATTCAAGTAAACTATTTGTCAAGAAGCATAGTTGAAAAGGTGCAAAAGAAATTGGTTTCAAAACAGGGGTAGATCATTACAAATTGGCAACTTAGCATCACTTCTCTTCTTACTTCTCCTCAACCCTCTTTCTCTACACTCTCACTTTCTCACCTAGCACCTGCAACTCTCACTCTCACATTCACAGTTTTCAGCTTCTTGCTCTTTATTTTTGTGAGTTGAAACAAAAATAGGAGGCAATTTTATAAAGTTGGCGGGGTTTGGGTGGGGCCCATAGGCTGTGACGGTTTGACCTTGGGCATGGAGTTTGAAAAAAAGTTTTGATTTTTTTTTAAATGACTTATGGGTTGTTTGGATGGTCAGGAGGCTCTTGGGAGTCCCTCAAACATCTCAAGGATGTCCTAGAGATGTCTCAAAGATGATGGCATTGGATTTCACTGGGGCTGCAGGGGGACATCCCATCCAAGTCACTATATTCTGAAGGTGTCCCCATTTCAAAAACAAATAGTTTTGGGGGAGGAAATGTCCTTGTGGAAATAGGAACCCAGTGAAGACATTAAGAGAGCATGAAGGCACAACCAAGGGCCATTGAGTAGAATGCAAAGGAAAAATCTTGGAAACAAGAGGAGGAGCAGTACTTGGAGAAGAAGGTAGGGAAAATAGTAGTCCGACCAATAGAGAAGCTGAACTCTAAGGGAAAACTACCAAAGATAGTAAGAAATTCTCCAACCAAAGCAGGGGAGACAAAACCAACAATCTCTGCTTAGGGAGGAGCTCTAGACCCCAAATCTGAAGAAAGAAACAGAGCTAAAGTAAGTGAATTGGATAACAACAAAAATGTAAAGTGCACCCCTGATTTGCTAGCCAGAATGCTTAAAACTAAATGAAAATCTTTAATGAACACACAAAACTATATATATATATATATATATAGGCTCACCATGGTTGAGATGGTCCAACTCCCTAGTCTCACTCTAGGACGAAGCTCATGCCATATCTAAATGAAAGACATCTCAAATACATTGTCGGTGGAAAGCTGCAAAATGCCATTTTCATACATAAGAAAGACATATACAATTGGGCACAATCACCAAGAGAATGGTAAAAAGTGTGTTTGAGATCATTGTCCTAATTGTGGTGTGGTCACGAAGAGATCACCGTAAATTTGTCAACCTTTCCTTCATTTAAACCAAGTAACATATAAAGGTTTACTTGGTTTAAATGAAGGAAAGGTTGACAAATTTACGGTGATCTCTTTGTGACCACACCACAATTAGGACAATGATCTCAAACACACTTTTTACCATTCTCTTGGTGATTGTGCCCAATTGTGTATGTCTTGCTTATGTATGAAAATGGTATTTTGCAGCTTTCCACCGACGATGTATTTGAGATGTCTTTGATTTAGATATGGCATGAGCTTAATCATAGAGTGAGACTATGGAGTTGGACCATCTCAACCATGGTGCACCTGATCATATTAGCTTGAAACCATGCACCTCATATTAGCCTCAAACCTATGCCCATACTAGTAGGTGGTGGGGATAGAATATCATTCGCTGTACATATCAATGACTGGACAATAATAAATTTCTTTTGATAAAAATTATCATCGTCAGAATTACGATGAAGACCAAGCTTTTGACCAATGATGTAATCGGCGGACATACAATGTTCTCATCGGTGAAATGTTCTGGAGTCGTCGCACTTCTGACTCAAACCACACAAACATCTAACGAGGATGTTGTACGTGCGATGACACTCTGTAGTTAGATGGTCATCGATGTCTCCGAATGGACTAATGACACAAGCGTCGAACAAACAGCATCACCATCAGTGCGAAGTTCCAAATCGTCATCGGTTTTACGATGAAATCTACTGATTCCAACGACTTTTTTGATCGGAAGAGTGTTCATGCCCACCGTTGGCAGAGTCCATGGGATTATCGTATTTTCAATGATGAGTTTTTGACGGCTACTTTTGTTGGCACTCCAATGAAAATTAGTTGCAATTCTGACAATCAACCGTCGGAAATCAATTCTGAATGTACTAGTGTGTGAAAGATACAGAAATCATTTTAAGCCACCGATATGAAATCATGTGAGAAAGTCAAATCAAAGTATTAGAAAATTCTTGAAGGAGTTAAAAGTCAAGAATTTGTAGTCTAAATAGAGATCCTCGCATGATAGTAAGTGGTAGGAGTTGAGCCTATTGAAGCTGAATGAAAATACAATTGTTTTTTGTGTGAAATCTATTAGTGCTTAAAATTAAGGGGGAGATTATTGGAAATCATTTGGGACTCACCTCCATTCATCATTCAAGGGGAGATTAAAGATGGATGATTCCTTGGAGATCAAGTTGTGTTGGAAAGCATATCTTTTCTTTTTTAATAAAACAACTTTTTTAGTTTTATTCATTGTTACCACTGCTATCTTCACAGTGAAGAAAACTCTATTTAACTTAGTTTTTTGTTTTATATTTTTTGTAAATCAGCAGTTTGCAAACTGCTATTATTAGATTTTTTTTTTGTTTTAGTTTTAGTTTTTTTCTTTATTCTCAATAATACAAGTTTTCCAATACCTAGATGTATCTAAGACCTCTATATAATGAGGCAGTTATAACTCATTCTCTATCAATTAGTTTGATCCTTGATCATTTGATCAAGAAGCTTGTGTAATCTCTTCAATTAATAGAATAGTTTATTTGTGTTCCAATTTTATATTTCTTTCTACTCCAAAGTGATTATAACATGTAAGGATTCTCATGAATGAACGTAGGTAAAAGGAACACAATCAATCTTGGAAGAAAATGGATATGCAAATAACAATCTAGGATATGCATAAGTCTTGAAGAACAATGACAAAAAATCAGTAGGTCAATCAATCACAATGGAAAAGAAACATCTCCAAATGTTGGTGTTGTAATCATATACATGCCTATAAAGAAGTAATATATAGAGAGGCATGTAGACTATTTGAACAAATTACCTAAATGAAAGTAGGCTTGGAGAGGATATTCAACCTTCAAGGTTGCAACACCATACCTATTTGACAATCCATGGAACCAATGTATAGGTTGTGATTTTTATAGTAGCTTGCCCTCTTGGAAAACAGAGCATAATGCTGACCTAAATAACATTTGAACCCATGTGATACTATAAATCTTTGGGAATCCTATGGCTAGAAAATCTAATCTTGAGATTCAAGTTCGAATGAAACTCTTCATATCATGTAAGCATTTGAAAATAAGAAATCAGGTAGAGTATCATGCGAACAAAAAAAATACAAGGAGGCAGTTCTAGATTCTTAAACAACTCCTCAACATGAGTTAAGGGTATCTAATGGGTATGAATATGTATGAAAAGTAGTTTCAAGCCCTCGTTAGCCTATTTTTAAACAATTTAAGGGTTTTCTTTGCATGAATTTAGTCTCATCCAACCCCCTACAAATTTGAGGCCTAAAAAAGAGGATTTTTTTTGGACAAAAGCAGTAGTTTAGACTCAGTTCAAGATCCCACATGGCTAGTGTGCATCAATCAAGATAGGTCATAGGCCCACCAACCAATAGCTTAGAGAATTTTAAAGCCTTTTTTAACATGATTTTTTAGGATGTAAAACCAAAGGAGATGAAGTCATGCAAATTGGAGGAGGAAATAAACTTTGAGACCATCAGTTCAGGTAGAGTTTAACATCAGAATGTAGGTTAAAGGTATAGTTTTAAATCAGTCCCATCTTTTAGTCAGAGAAAGAGTTTCTTTTCAATAAAGCTTCTTTTATTGTTCTTTCTTCTCAGTTGTTTATTTTTACTCTCAATATATAGAAGATAAAAAGCATCGTAACTTAAGCTATATTTAGTATTTTTACTTTGTCATAGTTATTTCCTTTCATTTTTATTAAAAAAGAGTAGAACTTCCTTCCCAATAGCTTCTATTTTAGTATTGTGAAAGAATGATAGGATATATTGATTGTGTTTTTCTTTACAAATAGTTTGAATATGTTTCATTTATACAATGTTAGAACAAGAGAAATCATGCTAAATGAAGGTTAAAAGTTGTGATAGGCTGATTCCAGTAAATTGAAATTGTGAAACCTTATTTTCCTTCATGCAAAACTCAGCACAAACCCTATTATAAAACATTTATGCATTTCATGATCTGATTTAATTTTTGAGCAAGAAAAATTCTTTGATTGAAGTTGATTGTGAATTAGGATAACAAATAGAATCTCAAAATTTTAGTGCATCACCTCCTAGGACTAGTAGTTTTTAGTTCAAAAGGAGTCTTTCTATATTTTTTCCTCATCAAATGTAGTAGATTTAAGAGGTTTTTAAAGGGAACTAGCCTATAATCTGAAGGTTCATCCTCATTGTATGTCACCCATAAATTTAGGATGTCACCATATTGCACATAATTTTTGAGCTTTAGACCTTAGCATTTGGGCATAATCCTTATTGACAAATTTTTTTGCCACTCCTGGTGGGAAGAGTAAACTACTTTTAGTTCATAAAGATCTTCATATTTGTTATTGTTTTGGTATGAGCAGCAATAATTCTTGTCTTTTGAGGTGAAAAATTCCGTACCTAATGACTCTATGCTTATATCTTGAAGTAGATCTAGTGTGAACACCTTATGAGAAGAATATAAACAAGAAAAAAATTGACTCATTTTGAGTACTTGTTGTTGTCATCTCCTAAAAGGAAAGGGAGAACAACAAGAAGAGATTGCTAACCTTTCCTATCAGGGAGGACACAACCAACACCTCCTAATTATATGCCTTCAACTTTTGTTCCTTTAGTTTCAATTCCTAATAACTCAAATCAAGTCAAATCAACAAATTCAATACTAGTGAATATAATGGCTCTTCACAAGAATTTTCCTTTTATTTCTTTCAATCAAGGTAGCCCTCTAAATCATGCTCAATGTGGTGACATACCTATAGGAGCCCTCAAAAGCTTGCCTTTCTTCACTGGAGATGACCAAACCATGACAATTGAACACATCAAAATTGTAGCTTTATTTTATGGAGTTCACCACATGACACAAGAGAACATTGTTGCTAGGTTGTTGGCAACATCCTTCAAAGGGAAAGCTCTTCAGTAGTTTAAAGGCCTATCTATGGGCTCCATTTCAACCTGGGATCAACTAGTTGATGTCCTTTGTAGATATGTTGAAGACAAACCAGACCATTTGTAATTGGTGCAACAACTCACCACCATAAAGAGAGATCCTCAAGACCATATGATGGACTACAATCATCTTTTCCAAAATACCTAGAATAGAATACCACCTATTGTAAGGCCTTCCACTCATGATGCATTCTTGTATTGTCTTAAGGCTCTTAACAATGATATTTAAATGATGATCCAATATATGGGTTGTAGGATACTACCATATGCCTTTGATATTGTCATTAGAGCTGAAAATAACCCTATTCAAGCTAGTAAAATAGTCCCTAATTCCCATTTTATCAAAGGTACAACCACCTATACTATTGAAAATGCTTGTTATAGCTATTGTCCCTCCTGTGCCAACATTATATTATCAAGTTTTGCCCCAAGATAAAGTTGTCCTACTCCAATCTCAAGAGCTATAGGAGATGAAAGGCCTATTTTAGACCTTTAGCAATGAACTAATGAGAATTAAGAAACAACAAGGGCAAAAGTATAGGCCATTCCAAGCCCCATATTAGCTTAATATGCCTCCATATCAAGCTGATGCTCATGGTGAAAGAAAGAATTATAATGCAAGACCTTTTCAACCCTACAAACCCAATGCTACTAGCTCCTCAAGAGAGCTTGTACCTTTGTAGAAAAATATGGCGCAATATTATGAGTAGTTCTTCCATGCAACCAACCTCATGATAAAATTGCATTCTATAATGGAATGTTGAATCAAACTCTCAAGGTTTATAATAGTGACATGGCTTCTCAAGATGTGACACAAACAATAAACTGAACAACAAGGTCCTCAAACTAAGCAAGCTAGTCCTAATGTTACCTTAATGAATTGACAAAGTAAATACATTTTAGGAGTTTGTTATCCACAAGGTCAAAATCAATCTAATATTTCCATAGAATTGAATACAAGGTAAAAGAAGAGGGCCACATATACTTGACAACAAGTTGATAAGGGTCAACAACAAGTTTATAAGGGAAAAAAGTAGGTTTCTTCAAGTCATCAAACCAACAGTGGACTTCAATCTTTAAAAAACATTCAAATTTTTCTAAGAGGTCAAATTGTAGCAAGCAAGGACCAGCCTATAACTTAGTCACAACCTATACCAACACAATTAGATGTTGTTGTTCTAAAAGTACCACATAGCTTTAGTACTCATTTATTTAATATTTTAGATCATATGAAGAAAACTAATGTCAATATGACAATGTCAGACTGTTTGTCTCTCCTTCGACAATATCCTTCCCTTTAAGAATGAAAAACACACTTGATTACTCCATGATTAAATTTATTTTTAGGGATAGATGTGATCTCCTATCCCCTAAATTTTATTGAGAATTTAATATGCATTTACTTCTTGATTTCCTTATTTGTGTTTTGTTATCATTTTCCTTTTTGTTTTCCTATTTCAACATATTTTTTTTGTGGTGTGGATTGTTTGTGTACTAAGAGACATGATCTCATCTAGGTGGAGTGCAAAAATTACAAGTCTCTAAAAAGTGAACAAGGCATCTAGGGCAATTTTCAAAAGGAATTTTTTTCCTCCTATATTGAAGAAATGACTAGCCATGAACCTCTTCTCTCGATTGAATATGTCTATTCCTAGAAAGATGAGTTGTTGGATTTTAGTGGTCTCTCATTCAATGTTACTATTGATCTCATTTTCTCAACCACATGCCTTCCTTTCAAGGGATCTTCCTATGAAGAGGATATGAAAAAAATTGAAGAGGGCGAAGAAAATCAGTCACCTAGATAATGGTTTTAGTCATGAGGACTTGATAGTGCTATGGAAGATAATGAAAGAGGTCCTTATAAGGTAGGCTACTATTGATCATCATTTTAAAATATTTCATTCCTAGTTGTTCCCTATGCTCGATCACTTTAGGCATAATGTAAATATATTTCACATTTTGGATCCATTTTTCTTTAGTGCAACCACTAGATGAAATTCTATCCAATGATAAATATTTTCCCCTTCATCAAGGCCTCACTCATCAACTCTATAGGTTCAATCTAACCCAACCCTATCCTCTCAACCTCATATAACAAATCCCTTCCTTATTGTGAAATTCAAACCCTAGAACCTATGATAAAGAACCTGGAATCCTCTCCTCCTCTAATCTTAAACACCCCTACAAAGAAAAAGGTTTCGAATTTCCTTTCTTCTCCTAAAATAAAAAATATAAGATCCCTTGGAAATCACCATTTTGGATGACAAATTGATATCAACATTGTCCTCCTCTAAATTTTTCCATGTTATTTTCCCATTTGCTACAAACTTCCATTAAGCTCACATTCCTTTCAATAAGGAGAGGAGGATTTTAGTGTGCATACTTTGGACCAATAACCTACTAAAAAAACCTCCAATTGCAATCTCTATGAGGGTTTGTGTGATAGAGTGAAAGAACTATGAATATCCTATAACCTCTATAATGAGATGCTAAAGTGGTAGCTTCCTTTTCTACACACAACCAAAATAAAATATTAAAAAAGATAAATTGGAAACCTTAGGCCTAGCTTGGGTTGATAAAAGGCCTAATGAGCTGGTTGAAAGGGAAATTTAGTATTCCATGAAGGGTCTGGCTAAAAATTTTGATAAGAAATTCAATCTAGAGAAATAGGTGAAGAGTATCAAGTATGGTACTAGCTTGGTGGAGAACAAAAGTAAAATGAAATAGATGATTGTTAGTCTCCAAAGGTCAATCAAAATAATATTTCAAAAATATGCAAGACATTATTGTGTCATGTACAAGAATATGGTGAAGGATGTGAGGGATTCATTATATGTTTTTCAATAGCTAGAAAAGAAGGAAGCTAAAAATAAAAGAGGTTAACAGTATACAGGTTTTGTTGGTTCCACTTCTTATTCTAGTAAGAGAGGTAAAGACAAAGAAAATCCATAGATGAACATCAACCTGACCTAGGAGGAAAATGTATCTAAATAACTGTCCTTTGTGGACATATTATAAATTCTAAACAATGAAAGGTAGGCCATTCAAGGGCCTCAGTCTCTTGGGCAAAAATTAGTTGGTCTTTCTATTTCAATTGGTTTTTTCTTGGTCTCCCCTGAGATTTTTGTTTTCATTGGTTTTTATCATTTTCTTTAGTTTTAATTTTTCTAGTTGTCTCACCCCTTGTGATACCTCTATCTACTAAGTTAATGTGCATTTTTAAATAGGTTCAACGCCTATCTTACATTATATAATTAAAACATGATTATGGAATTAGTCATTACATTATCTTTTGTAATAGTATTTATCACTTCTACTCCAACATATATATAAAGTGTGGGACATATTGATGCAGGAGCATCCCCGGTCAATGAGCAATCTTGCATCAACCAAAAAAAATTCCTTTTAGTATTGATCTTGTTTAGTTCTTTCGGTAGTTTTTTCTATTCATACTAATATGTACCAGTAGTTGCTTGTTCTTTATGGAAGTTCTTATTTTTGGTTTCTAGATGGTTTCATGTGCTTGATTCCAGATTTCCAGTTCATTTGGGTTCTTTTCCGGTCAG
The DNA here is from genome assembly GCF_030272615.1 of Cryptomeria japonica. Classification (NCBI taxonomy): domain Eukaryota; kingdom Viridiplantae; phylum Streptophyta; class Pinopsida; order Cupressales; family Cupressaceae; genus Cryptomeria; species Cryptomeria japonica. The sequence continues at coordinate 184,160,331 of NC_081405.1, forward strand.
TTATCGCTTCCGGTTGACTGTTTCTGTGTTTCGGGATAGTTCTTGTGCTTACCGATTGGTTTTACTTCATTACCAGTGCGATTATTGGCATGTGGATCCATGTTGGGTCTTGTCCGATATTCTTTGGCATGTGGCCGACCTTCTTGTTGAACTACATCACTTGGTTGTTATTTTTTGAAAAGATTTCTTAAATATTAGGGCCAACCTAATTACACATTTCATTTTCTTGCATTGGTGAATGTAATCTTATGAGGCCAACCCGGATATGTTCCGGTGGGTATAAATATGATGTTATGTAATCATTTATAGGGGCAAAGAAAGTATAGTTGAGAATAAGAATTGAGATTCATATATTGTGATCCAGTTGATTCTTAGAGTCCCAGTTGGATTGTATCTGACTTGAAGCCTGCATGTAACCAGTTTATTACTGGATGTTCTTTGGTAATAATATGATGGTTTTTGGATGATTGCCGGAAATTCTAAGGATTTATTATGATTTTTTATGTGAATTTTTTGTGTTCCCTTGCTGCTTTCATTTTGTCTCTCTTGCTGCATAAGCCGGTTGACTCTTTTGAGGGTTTTTTTATCATTTATGGTTGCATTAAGTGGTATCAGAGCTGGTTATGGACCAGCCGATGGAAGAATCATTTGCAAACATTGAGGCATTCCTTGAGGTGGATAGATCATCGATTAGAGGCAGGCTACACGTGTGTTCGATAGATCACCAAGGGGAGGCAATTGAAACCCATAGTCAAATTGCCAAGTTGAGGCAGTTCACTAGAGTGGAAGAAGAGATGTCACCGAGGAGAACAAACCACTGGAGGGTAGAGAAGACGATGGAAGACTTCAAGAATGAAGTGAGGAATGAAATCTGGAATGCTTTGGCCGGTTTGTGAGGAAAACTTGATTTTGAGGATTAATATGAGGAATTCGATGAAGAGCTTAAGGAAGCTAAAGGACCGGAAGATGAGAGAGAGGAAATATTCCTAAAAGAAGTGGTGCAAGCAAGTAAAGTGCATAAAGTTGAGGTTTCTAACTTTTTTAAAATGTTGAACCTGGAAGATCTGATTGATTGGATCGGAGAGTTGGAGGACTACTTTGAATTTGAGGATGTCAAGGACCCATAGAAAGTCTACTTGGCACAGACCAAATTGAAAGGGAATGTTTCCTTGTGGTGGAAAGAGTTTCAAAAAGACAGAGTGGAGAATGGTGAATTGAAGATCACCTGGTGGAGACAGATGGTTGCAAGATTGAGGGTTAAGTTCATACCGGGAGACTATGAACTGGAGTTGTTCAAGAATTTGCAGAACCTAAAATAGAGAAATATGACTGTGAAGGAATATACTGAGGAATTCTACAAGGTGGTAATTAGATTTGGACATAAAGAGATGGACAGAGAAAAGGTGGTGAGAACATCAATGTGCTTGATTTTAACATTCAAGATGAGATGAGTATGTTAAAGATTTCCACAGTTGAAGAAGCTTACCAGTATGCTTTGAAGGCTGAGGAGAAGGTGAGAAGAAGACAACCAAATAAAGGAAAGGATAAATTCAAGATGAGTGATAGTATGAAGAAACCGGTTGAAGAAGAGGAGTTAGAACATAAGTGGAGTAAAGAACCAGAACAAAAGACAACAAGGAAAGCTAGCAGTAGTAGAGATAGAGAATTTCCTAGCAAATGCTTCAAGTGTGGAGATAATGGACATGGATTTTATGAATGTAAGAAAAGAATGTTAATAATTTGTTTGGAAAGTGAGGAATCGGATGGTACTAGATCTGACTATCCACTGGAGAAGGGAGAATTCCTTATGTTCAGAAGAAAGGATACCTGTGGTAAGTATTATAAGGTCATTGTAGATAGTGGAAGTACTGATAATTTAGTATCTGAGGAGATGGTTGTGAAGCGTGGATTGGAAAGGCTTAAGAATCCTTGTCCTTATGAGGTGAGTTGGTTACAAGATGATCAGAAGATGGAGATAAAGGAGCAATGTTTTGTGAATTTCAATATTGGGCCTTTCAGAGATGAAGTTTTATGTGATATTGTATCTATGAGTGTTTGTCATGTCTTGTTGGTAAAATCATGGCAGTATGATAGAGGAGTTATTTATGACTGTAGAAGAAACCTAGTTACTATTGAAAAGGATGGGCATAAGTTCATATTGATTTATTTGAAGGAGAAAGAGAAAGAGGTGAAGAATTTGAGTCCTGGGAAACGTTGCAGTACTGAGAAAGATCTGATAGAACCAATTGCAAAGATTATACCGAAGGGTGACATGAGTTGGCAGAAGGATCTAACATATGAGTCTAATGGACAGATAGAATTGGATGACAGAGAGAGATGATAGTAACAAACCAAATAAATTCTTGTGGCAGAACCAAATCAGAGTTGCGAAAACAAAGACAATTTGTAGATCTAAAGAAAAGAAAGAGAAACAAAGAGAATCAGAGGTTAGAGAAGCCGGTTGAGGCACCAGGAGAGATAAAGTAGAGATTCGTAGATAAAGAAGATGTTTGGATCAGAAATGAGCATGGAATTTTCATTCCAAACCCTTTTAGATGATCATAAGTTGTCACTCATGGAACATCTTTTTCTACCTGGGTTGTCTGATGCAAGAGCATCCTCGGTCAATGAGCAATCTTGCATCAACCAAAAAATATTTCCTTTCAGTTTTGTTCTTGTTTAGTTTTTTGTGTAGTTTTATGTGTTCATACTGGTATGTACCGATAGTTGCTTGTTCTTCATGGCAGGTCTTATTTTCAGTTTCCAGATGATTTCATGTACTTGATTCTAGATTTCCAATTCATTTGGATTTTTTTTCGATCAATTATGGCTTTCGGTTGACTATTTCTGGGTTGTGGGACAGTTCTTGTACTTACCAGTTGGTTTTACTTCATTACCAGTGCAATTCTTGGCATGTGGATCCATCTTGGATCTCTTCTTATGTTCTTTGGCATGTGGTCGGCCTTCTTGTTGAATCACATCACTTGGTTGTTATTTTCTTGAAAGATTTCTTAAATCTTAGGACCGACCTAATTACACATTTCATTTTCCTGCATTGGTGAATGTAATCTTATGAGGCCAACCCAGATATGTTCTGGTGGGTATAAATGTGATGTTATGTAATCATTTGTAGGGGCAGAGAAAGTAGAGCTGAGAATAAGGATTGAGATTCTCATATTGTGATCCGGTTGATTCTTAGAGTCTCAGTTGGATTGTATTTGGCTTGAAGCCTACATGTAATCGGTTTATTACTGGATGTTCTTTGATAATAATATGATGGTTGTCAGATGATTGCAAGAAGTTCTAAGGATTTATTATGATCTGTTTATGTGAATTTTTTGTGTTCCCTTTCTTCCATTGTGGCTCTCTTTCTGCATAAGTCGGTTGGCTCTTTTGAGGTTTTCTTTACCGGTTATGGCTGCATTACATACACATAATAAGTATGTTCATCTGCACCAATGCATTTAAATTGGCTCCACATGGATCCAAAAACTAGTCATATCTACTCTACTAATTCTTCTAACAAATTAGCACAATATGAGTTTGATACCTATAACTATGAAATTGGAAACTTGCATTAAATGTGTATGGAATATTTTGATACTTTTCTTATATGAATAGCTAATGTTCATTGCATAAGTGGATCATATCTATCTAGTTTGGATAGAATATTTATAAATTATAATATTTTAAACAATAATTAGACATGTATCATTAAAATATTAAATAATACTTAGACATATATCATTAGAAATAAATTTTGAATGATATTGTTTAAATATGAGGTTAATCTCTACTTTTTTATCTACATGCAAACTAAACATTAGAATTGTAGTTCTAAATGAGAGATCAATACTCATAAATTTAGAAATTGTTCTAGTCTAATCAATCCAACATTCCATCAATTCATGTTGAGTAGACTCGCAAGTTGATCTCAAGATTTCAAAAAATACTTTGTAACTACTTTCATAAAAATGCATGATTTGTTGTTGAGTTTTTGTTTACTTCTATTCAACATATTTCTTCTAAATAAATATTGAAAATAAAAAAATTATTTTATTAAAAACAAAAGATAAACTCCGAGATGGACCATATTCATAGAAAATTAGTGACTAAAATTTACTCTTCTTTTATAGATGAGATCTCAATTTTTCTTCCTTGATATCCATGTATGAATATATAGAAAACCAAATGAAAAATTATTGCTAAACATAAAATTTTGATTATCTAAGCGTTCTCTTAATTCATAATCGTTCATACTTAAAAATTATTAAAAAATAATAGTAATGAATACTAAATCTTGTAGGGCCTTTTTACATACCTCAATATTTGATCATAAAAGTAATATCTAGTCTTTCATGAGTTAGAAACATCAAAATTTTTATCACCATAGCCTCTACATAACACAAATCTATGAGTTGTTGGAGTGATCAATGGTTAACAATAAACTATTATAACTTCTTTAACATATCCATTATATAGTATATCTGAAAAATAAAATTTAATATCCTCTTTGATGAACATCCATTCCTAGAGAAATTACATGAGACCTAAATATTTCTTTTCTAAATTATTTAACATAAGAATTTCAAAATTATCTTTCATCTTAAAACTACCTATCATATACAAGAAATCATTAAATTAAGAAAAACTATAAATTCTTTCTTGTATTAGTGGGTAGAGTAGATTCACTCTTACTTCTTTTGAAAATATTATGTTTAAAATGTCTATAAATCCTATAAATCCTATAATAACACATTCTTGGTACTTCCCTATATCAAGTCATCTTGAATTTGTAGATTTGTTGTTGCTTACCTTCCACTATAAAAACCTTATGAATATTGTGCCTAAAATTTGTCTTCTAAATACCAATTTAGGAAGGCACTTTTCATGTTAGTTCAATGTATGCTCCATTTATTGTATGTTATACCTTTCAAGAGCATATAGCTTTCTTGTTGATCATATCTCCTTTTGCTCGGGGTAACATATATCATTCCTCTTTAAACCAACTATAGTTTTGTAAATTAATGTGTGGATTTTTCTTCGTTCTCGTTAAAAAAACATAGAATTAGCTATCGTAGGAAGCAAGATATAAGAATTCTTTTGTAATTTATTCGTTACATTAAGTGTCCATTAATGAGGGATTCTGTCAAAGATGAAGCATTACGTTTACGGGACAATAATGGAGAAATGAAAACTACATTAATGGACATTCTATTTCTGTAACCTGCTAATGGAGTATAAAAATACAGTATAAGTAAAAGTACGGCTTGCCATAAGTTTGTCTAAGGAAGACTTTCCAAGAATCCTTCACAACTTAAATTAATAGAAAGTAAAAAATCTTTTGTGCAAACTGCTAAGATCAAATCTAAATACAAATTCTACAAAAATTATTTAAAATGTGAAGCTAACAATGTTCAATAAAGTGTATAAATTTATTAGAAAATTACTAGAATAAATTAGTAAATCAATGTGTAATTCAATTTTATTGAGAAATATAGTGACAGTTGGAATCATGATTTTTAATGCTATGAATATATTATATTTGATGTTATTTAATAAAGGAGAGTAGTATAATGTTCACACAGTTTAGTAGGACCAATTCTATAGAAAAGATAAATAAATATAAATAGGGCTAATACCAACAAAGACATAGTAGCTAAATAATAGATGGAAGGAGCACCATTACCATCAATATTATATTTCATGTTATAGAATCACCAATCAATTCTTGGTTTGTGAGAGTACCATTTCTTTAGGAGGGTTATCTATGGACTATTAAGCATCAACAAATAAAGGATTAACTCCAAATAGAAAAAAATACTTAAGTGAACCTATCTACAAACAACACAAAACTATGAGAGGAGGCTAATCATTGCCTAAAAAGATAGGACTACCCACCATAGGTAGAATTATCTCTAGAAACTAGATTCTAAGATTAATTGGACCATAGGAGTGTGATATTCTATCATGTTTGGTTGGCTAGTTGCACTCACTCTAAATTCAAGAATACCTTTATTAGATTGCACCTAAATTTGAATCAGAATATTAGAGAAAATCATACCTTTAGCCTACCAAGAAAAGTGAGCACCAAGAGAAAAACTTAAAAAAAAGTAGCATTTGTATCCTTCTAAATTTTGAAGAGAAATTCTAGCACAAAAGTATGCCAAATCTAGGTAAATTTGGGTCGCAAATAAGGCTATCCAACTAAAACCCCATGCTAAGAAAAAAGAGTTAGTCTAAACAACTACAAGAAATTATGAATCTAATTCTAAGATTTTTAAGTTCTAGCAAAATACCAAAAGATGTGCATCAAGAACTCCATGTGTCCACAAATGGACACTAGGGCTTAGAAATGCTCATATATAATACAATTAGACACTTAAGATAAGTCCTTGATAAATAATGCACCATCCACAGTAAGCCAACTTAGGCTCCAAAACCATTAAACAATTACAGTAGAATTTGTGATGTCAATTGCTAAAACTTGATTGAAGTTACCTTAAAGATTTTGTTCATCCACAATACTTAGATTGGGGGATAGCCACAAATAGAGATTGTGAGGTTTATAACTTTGAAATAGTGTATCTTGGTACCATTTTTAGCCCTTCTACCAAGGTTTGAGAGAACTCATCCCAAATTTATGAAGCATATGTAGGGGGTGTAGAATCAAGCACAAATTTAAAGGTCTCTTGATCTAGAATAGAAAGTTTAAATTTCATTTCAACTTTAGGTCAAGAGAAAAAATTTGGTAGCCTTATTAATGAATTTTGGAAACACACAATTGTCTCTTTTAAAGAATTTCAATGCATGCAACTACACCATTTTTTTTTGTGGGTGGTCTTGACAAGAAAGGGTCAAATATTACCAAATAAATCACTAATTAATAGAAAGGTCAATATAGAACTCATTTACCTCCCAACTAACCCAAGGTATGTTTGATTTTAGGCCTTCCATATGCTCTTTGTAGAAGTTTATCATGCAACAACAAGATCCAAGAATCATCTATAAGAAAAATGCTTGTCACACGAAAGCGATCAGGCAAGGATGATTTGCTCGAAAACCTGTAAATTTTGTATTGATTGCACAAAATATTATATGATTACAATGAATGAATGAATCCTTGTAAAAGGATGAACAAGATTCTCGATGAAAAATCCTAATTCTATATTAAGTTAGCTAGCACCAAGTGTCACAATCATAATGAATGAGACAACTTAAGATATTATTAGCTTGATTAAACAAAATTAAAAATCACCTAAGTTTAGCTTTGAGTGGAAAAGTAATTAAATGACCGAGTTAATTTTTAAAAATTATATATAGTGTCCTAATTACACCAACAATCCCATTTAAATAAACATAGGGATAACCTAAAGAGCTAAAGATGAATGCATGCATGAATGAGTCCCAACAAAAAAAGGCTTGATTAAGTACTAATAGAAAGTAACACAATTCTCACAAATTTAGAAAAGGAGAGAACAACATGGAAAAAATATCCTCTTCAAGAGAGAAAAATAAGTCAATGTAAGTAAATACATGACTAAGAATATAGGACTCCAAATGACCCCCCAAGTACTAAATTGGTCACATAAGTACAATCAGCATTCCCACCATAGGAAAGAGAAGAGGACACTATGTATCCCCCCACAAGAGAGAAGCTTCAATGCCAAAGATGAAGGCTCGAGGATGAATGTTGATGAAGATCCAAGAGCGGCAAACCGCTTTCCTCCCCTTAGAAAAAAATCCATTAGCCAAGGCAAAACAAAAAACTCATGAAGGAGAGGGAGGGAATAGTTTCATGATGTATGCCATGGAATATTTCTCAACTATCCACATGTCCAAATCAACAAGTACCAAATCAACTAAACTAAATCCAAACAACTATGAAAATACCAAATGAACAACCTCTGAAGGAACTAAATATGGGATGATAGGAATCCTCAAACTTTCATAAAAGTGTTTAATAGAATATCCTCAATCCTATCCCCAAGGTCTAGAGTGTGTAATGTATAAAATAACCCTACAATATTTGGCAAGTACTCATTCCACTCTATTAAAACTGGAGGGAGACATCAAACCTACTGGAATGAACTAATCTCTGAAGAAGTAAGCGGTGGGAGATGAGGTTCATCACAAGTCTTAGGAATCATGGTGGATAAATGAATAACACAAGATTTCAAGTGACCAAACCTCTTATAAAATACCTAATCCACTCTAGATGCATGAGAGTTAGGACAAGCCAATGGAACCGCATGCTTGGTGGGACCAAAATGAGAGAACTCGCGTAATTATTATGCATGATAAACACTACAAACTACATTGATATCTCTACTAAGTAGGTCTCTAATAAGGATTAAATTATGTGTGAACTCTATTGTCTTACCCTACACACTATGACTAATCTAATATATGGAAATAGGATTAGATGACAAAGAAGAAACAATAGTGCATCATTAAGTGTGTCATCATCAACCTCAATATAACCCCTCCTATTAACACTCATATAAGTATTTTTACCCATCACAATGTGTGGTAATGTTAAGGCTCATATGAAGAGAACATACCCATATATGAAGCCATATGATGAGAGGTTTCTAAATCAAGAAACCACCTGCTAGACTAAAGTGTGGATGCAAAGAGAGAACAAACCTTCATCTTGTGTTCACCATATTCCATAGAGGATGACCCAAAATGTGTAGGTCCTAAAGCAGTAGAAGAAGATGTACTAGATGAAGGTGGTTGAGTATTGTGCTTCTAGAGAAGATGCATCAACTCATCAATTTTCTTTACATAACATTGATGTTCATCATGTCTTTCTTAGTACAATATGCATACCTTGGCTTATCATTATTTGTTAATGACCTCATAGAAGAGGAAGAATAATCCAAAGAATCATGTGATTGGATGTCCTTGGGATCCTCAAGTGACTTGGAATCCTTGTGTTTTTGTTTCTTTCCTTGGTCATTTGGAGCCTTCTAGTTTCTAGTGCCTTGGGATTCAAGAAGGGCCTATAATCTAGTAGACTTTAATCTACCCATATCAACCAACTTGGATTTCTCTTGAGTGAGTTGAGAAGAAAACCAATCATGTGTGATGAGAACCAAGTTCCTCTTTGGTGGCATAAAAGGTAGAAAAAAAAATTGAATAATCAATACCAAGCTAAGGAAGAAGAGAATCGACTAAGAGTCCTTTTGAACACCACATTTCTATAACTATAATTTAAGGAATTTTATTTTGGTAAAGAAGTCCTAGATGCTATCAAAATCTATAGGATTCAATCCAATAATCTCATTCTTGAACTAAAATACCCTCAATACATATTTCTTCCCATATAATGACTCCAATGTTGTCCACATTTAGTTGGGTGTGGTGCAAGACTCAATAGAAAAGAGAATACCTAGAGACATAGACACGCATAATGTCCCAAAAGCCTATCACACCTATTCAACCATTTTCTCCTTTCAGCAACACATCTAGGCTCAAGTTCTATACCCATGTTCGCTCTATATAACCCTTGTTTCTTTAGGTGAATCTCCATTTTTTTTTTCCAAATTAGTAGTTGAATGGAGTGATGGGAGTAATGTATTTGGATTCATGATAAAGTATGAAAAATAATTGAAATGGACTAATACAATAATATAGATCTTCTCAATATAAAAAAAAATCATTTGAATCATAAAAAAATCAATTGATTTACATAATTTCTGACAAAGTAACCCAAAAGGAAAATATTGAGTTCACTAAGTACCTAATAAATATTCTAAAAAAATAGACATGAGATATGGATTTTGGACTCCACTAGCTTTCCAGTGATATCTGATTTTAAAAAAATAAAATTTGGATGTACAAGATATAGCCCAAGAAACATGAAACTAAAGATATAACTTTGGAATCCTAGTACAAAACATTTGAGTAAAATCTGAAAAATAACTAGCACCACTAGATCGACACTTAAACTTGCCTTTTGATGATATCTCATTTGTGCAATTTTGATCTTGTATGCCCATGGTATGCCAAAAAACCACACCTAGGTCAATTAGGGTTTGGAGGCTTGAAATGAGGTTTCACATGCATGTTTATACACTAACATTAGTATGGCACGATGATGACATCAGTAGCATATACTCAAAATATTTCCTCTACCACCAATAAAGTCGGGTCCCTTGAAAACGCAAATCCACCAAAATATATCTTGCTTGACTAAAATATTCTCCTCACATTCAAAAAGCCAAATTTAGAATATTCATTAAAATTAGGGAACTCTCACCAAATATAGAAATGGCACTAGAGTTAGCACTAGCATTGGTCAAAGGGTGATATCATCCTCTAGTCTACCTATGTAGGATTGTAGGGTATGACCCAATAGAAATCACCTAGCCCGTTTTAAAATAAAAACACAGCTTTATGAAAGTTTGCAAACCTTTTTGAAAAAAAAATATAAAAAAATTGACCTATTATTTTTACCGTTGCAATGACATGATGATGCCCTAGCAAGGTACAAAGGTCGTACAATCATATGGACCCATATGGTATAGTACAAATTTCCATTCCCTACAAATATTTTGCAAAAAATTTCATGATCTCTAATTTGGATGAATTGATCAATCTTAGGGATTTTGGGCTTTCTGAGCATGATGATGACCCTCTAAAGTATCTTTTTTTATTATGGAACAAATGGGTTTTGAAGGGACCTAAAACCCTTTAACAGAGAATTGCATCAAAAACCTCCTTTAAGATAAGTCAATTCAACCTGTTGTCCTCAATTTCATCATGGCTTAAATCATGAGGCAACCCTATGAAACTTGTATGTTTCGTACCTCATGGGCTCTAGGAGAAGCTAATCCACCTTGTCGATTAATCATTTTTCATTTCATGTATTTTCACGTAGTCATTTTTTATTTTTTGAGTTTTCTTTGTTTTACTGACAGGTCAGGTTTTAAAACCCGACGTGTCAGTCAGTTGAGTCGACACATCGAACTTTAAAGTCCGATGTGCTAGTTTGTCTAACTAGCAGGTCGAACTTTAAAGCCCGACTTGCAATTATGTTGAGCTGACAGGTTGGGTTTATGCCTAACACAAGAAATATCATGAAAAGCTTGTAGTAACCTTACTTGTCGCTTGTCAACGCAACGCGGGAAATTTCCATCTAGACCCTTCTTATACAAACCATTGTCCCATAAGACAAAGTTCATTGCTTTAAGCTTCAAGGTCCATTTTTCTTTAGGTGACAAGTGAGCAGGACATTCATCATTTGTTAAAAGGTATGCCAAATTAGAATACCACTCATCAGTGATGCTGACAAACAGAACTTTAGGAAGATATTGATTTGTGCCTTCATTTTCAAGCACTACCTCATCACTTGATATCTTATCAGTAATCAGCTGACACAAAACTTTTCCACGAACCAACTTAGTAGGCTTAATTTCCATGTCATATTCCTAAATTTTGGCAATCCAATTACCTCTTTTAGTTTCAAATTCATGTTGTGTTAGAATTGATTTGACAAAAACATCAGGAACAAGTGCAATGATGTGTGAATATAGAATATAAAATATAAAATGCTTCACCGCTTTAACCACGATAAAGGCATGCTTTTCCATTTTTGAGTATTTCAATTCATGAGTTTTTAACTAGATAACTCATGAAGGCAATGGATGATTCAAAACCCTCATTATTCTTCTACATCAGTATAGCCAAATAGGTATGATCTGATGCATAACTGTACATGATAAACTCTTTGGTGTAATTAGAGCACACCAAAACTGGGGCATTTTCCATAGCTTCCTTAATTTCAAGAAAAGATTTCTTTCCTTCATGAGTCCACTTGAAAAGAGAATTGCCTTTCATCATGTCAACTATGAGACGAGTCTATTCAGCAAAGTCTAGATTAAACCTTTGCAATTAGTTTACTTTATCGAAGAAAGAATGCACAATAGTCTTACTTGCTAGCAATGAAAGATTACGAATGGCCTTTACCCTTTCAACATCAATCTTGATACCTTCTCTTGAGACAATATGCCCAAGCAACTTACCTTCAGTGATCCTAAAAATAGATTTCTTGGGATTAAGGGAAATTCCATGTTGGCGACATTTCTCCAACACTTGTTGCAAATGATAGAAATGATCTTGACGCTTCTTAGAATAAAATGTCAAATCATCCAAATATACTACAATGAACCTACCAAGAAAAATTTGAAAAGTTAAGTCCATTGTACGTTGGAAAGTCGCTCCTGCATTTATCAACCCAAAAGGCATCCTGTGATATACAAAAGTACCACAAGGCGTGGTAAACGCAATCTTGTGTTGATCTTGCTCAAGAACCTCCACTTGATTATAACCCAAAAATCAATCCAACATAGACATTATTTCAGATCTAGTAATAGCCTGTAAGACGTGATCCATGACAGGAAATGGGTAATTATCTTTCAAGGATGTCTGGTTCAAATTCCAGAAATCAACACATATCCGGATCTCACCATTCTTCTTGTGCACAGGCACAATATTAGCTATCTAGGTGGAGTGATGAATAGGGAAGATTATCCTTTCCTTTAACATTTTCTGAATTTTGGCAAAGATGGTATCATAAATCTTTGAATTGTACTGCCTTTGCTTTTGACAAAATGGAGCAACAACTGGCTTCAATGGGATATCATGACGAAGCTCTTCAAGATGAAAAGACTTCAAGTCATCATAAGAGTAGGCCAAGACATAAATATATTATTGCAACAATGCAACAAACTTCTTCCTTTCTTCATGTGAACAACATTTTCCAATGTTGATAATCTTTGGATTCTCATTCGTCTCAATATTCACTTGCTCATACTCCATTGTGCTAGCAGTTGATTTTTGTTGCTTTTTGAGAAAGTGATCATGCTTGTCAAACAATTTTTCAAGAAAAACAAGACCCTTAGGAATCTTATTACCTTTCAATTGTAGAAATTTTTCACTATTTTCTGCATCAATACTTTCAATAGCATCTTTTGAAGGATATTGACTACTGTTTATGGTGAAAATGGATAACAATAATAACGATATTGAAAGGCTAAATGAATTCAACCACAAAACCCTAGCCTAACAACAACAAAGATCCACCATAACATATGAAGATTACTTAAGACAATGCAAATCAAATGAAATCACAAATATTATACCATCACATGTCCAATAGGATTTGGATCTCCATTCTTCCTATCTCCATTGATCTTGCTTGATATATTTGCTCTCAAATTTTATGTGCACAAGAGCTCAACAAAGAACGGAATGTGGTTGCAAGTAGGATCGTAGTGTAGTCAAGTCATTAAGATGATTGATTAGGGTTTGATAATGAAGGAATCATCTCCTTAAATAGAAGACATAATATGAAATGGACGGATAAGATTGAGAGGTGTAAAAGGAGGTCGGCTATGATTAGAGGGTAGGTAGAGAAAATAATAAAATAATAAGAGGGGTAGGTAGTGTATGAATTAAGAGATGAATGACATGTGTCATGGATAGAAAAGGTTAATGAATTAATTAAATAAATAAAGATTTATTTAATTAATAGTAGAAGTGGGATTAATTAAATAAATAAAATATTTATTTAATTTAGGAAAAGGATAATTTAAATAAATAAATGTATTTATTTAAATGAGAAATAAGGCTAGAAGAGGATAAATGAATTAATTAAATAAATAAAGATTTATTTAATTAATAGAAGAATTAAGCTTAGATAATTAAATAAATAAAATATTTATTTAATTAGACTGGACAATTTTGGGTGTCTACATTTTGCCCCTCTTTGAGACAATGTGGCTTGTCGTGTTGTTTCAAAGAAGATAAGATGAACTGATACAGAGTTGCCCCAAGATGGGAATGATATGCCCCCTCGAGAGATTGGATGAAGAAATGTCTGAAAAGGTTGCAGACAAACTCTCAATAAGAAAGACAGGATAGAATGGACTAACCGGATAAAGTGACAGAGTCATGGGATAATGAAGACTGACTCGGGAAATGAGGGCTAGGGAAGTCTATAAGATAGACCACGAGGGAAATACATCCTTATTGTCATCTACACCTCCAAGAGATTAGAGTGTAGAGAGAGAAAAGAGTAGCAGCAGTCAGCAGTGATGGCTTTGGCTCATAGATTCGACCACGTTCGTCGATTCCAGAGGCCAGCAGAGGCAAGAGAGCCGGTAAGTACCACAAAACCTCCTTGTACTTCGATGCATTTATTGTTGTCATTAATGCATGGTAGATAGGGCAATAAATACACTTTAGGTTAGGGTCCAAAAATGTCAAAAAATGTTTAGGCGCATCTACGTTGGTGCCAAGCACGTCTATGCTCGCGAGGCGCGTCTGTGTTGGTGCCAGACGCGTCTATGATTGAAAATGCATCTGTGCCAAATGTGGTTGCATCTGTGATGTGTAGGCGCGTTTATGCCAAGAAGGCACATCTATGTCTCCTAGGCACATCTGTGCAGAGCATAGGCATGTCTGTGTCTTTCAGGCGCGTCTATGTAAAACAGATGCATTTATGCAGTCTTCAAGCTTGTTTATGTTAGGAAAGCATGTTTGTGTTCCAAAAATGTGAATTTTTGTTCTAGGTCAAATCAGCAGTTTTGTGATGAACATACGCTGTCGATTGGATAAGCTGCTGAGAGGATACACTCAAGCAGGTCCTCTAGGGAAGACTAGAATAGATCAAGGCACTTTGTGATGAATAGTGAGTACCAAGATATAGTACTTTGTGATCAACAAGGAGTACTAAAATATGAGCAGCACTTTGTGATGAACAGTGAGTGCGAATGTGAGCAGCACTTTGTGATGAACAGTGAGTGCGAATGTGAGCAGCACTTTGTGATGAACAGGGAGTGCATAACACGTAGTACTTTGTGATGAACAGGGAGTACCACTAGGATAGATAGCAACACTTTGTGATGAACAATGAGTGTCACTAGGATAGATAGCAACACTTTGTGATGAGCAGTGAGTGTCACTTGGATAGATAGCAATATGCATTTAGATAAAAAGTAACATTTTGTGATGAACGGTGAATGCCACTATGACTGACATGATTGATTTGCTTGAATGCAGGAGTATTTGCCTATGTTGGAGTCACGGGAGAGATTCCCATTGACTTAGAGATTTCGGTCTGAGTTGACAGTCAAGGACCAAGCTACGATTGAGGCTATGGGATTGAGACATATTCTGTATGTGCCTAAGTTTCAAGCGAACATGGGACTGCTGACTGCACTAGCGAAGAGGCAGCACTCTGAGACACGTACGTTTCATTTGTCGATGGGTGAGATGACAATCAATCTGGAGGATGTATACAGGATTCTAAGGATACTGATCGATGGAGAGCTAATTTCATAAAATCAAGGTGGAGACAGGGAGGCCCTGAGACAAGTGTTCTGGGACCCAGGACTGGAGATGAGGGTAGGACATGTGGCTTGGGACACCATGACTGCTACAGGATTGGCGCTGCCAGCAGTGATAGGAGGAGTGATCAGTGGGTTCTTGTGTCCTAATAGAGCGACATGAGTGTTGGCTATAGGCTGAGGAGGTGCACTGGAGACACTGGTGACACAGCACACTAGATATGCCTAGGGACCGTGTGTGCTAGTACACCTGTATTACAAGTTGCATCAGTTTGTGTACCACGGGTCAGTGGGATTAGGCTGCGGGGTCACATTGTTATAGGTGTGGGCCTATGAGCATCTGCCAGTGACGAGACTGATACATTTTAGAGGCAGAGGTCACGGATGCAGTTTCGTACACTTGTACGACATGATCACCTCACAGCCACGGATTGGCAGGTTAGAGCATTGGCGGCGGGTGATTGATGACATTGATATGGTTATATGGAGGCCATACCTGAGATGCGAGTAGTGGGAGGATGATGTGGTAGAGCTTCCCTATACCTTCTAGAGCAGGTACCTAATTGGGCAGATGCCCTGTGTGTTGGAGAGGCCACTAGTAGACAGGGTGGGCAGGCAGCTTGGCAGGATCCAACGGATGCCATGGGGTTCAGGCATGTATGCACAGACTGTTAGAGATCAGGTGCAGTTTGGGCCCCTATTGTCATATGATCAGGCTATTACGCAGCTCGTAGAGATGATACCCCTACCCTGGGACATGTGGCCAGAGATCGAGGATGCCAGCATGGATGCCAACTACACAGCATACTAGGCCGAGCATCCATTCCCACGCCTGATGGATCCAGGAGAGCTACTAGATGGAGATGGTGGTGGGGATGGTGATGATGATGGAGATGATGGGGGCAGAGGCCGACGAAGGAGGAGGGGGGCAGTTGGAGAGAGGAGGGTTGCACCACGGAGGGAGGGTGGAGAGGATAGGCAGGCTCGGGTGGTGAGAGGTCGCGGTGGATTACCGCTACAGGTGTCAGCAGCACAGGGTCCCAGACAGGTGCAGGTACAGGGACAGATACAAGGACAGGTACCAATATAGGCACTAGTATAGGCACAGGCATAGGGGCAGGCACCCATACAGGGGGAGCCATAGGCAAAACCACAAGGGGTTGAGGCAGAGGAGGATGAGCTGACGAAGCTGAGGGAGATCTGTTAGGGACAGGCAGATGAGATCCAGGACCTAGAGAGGGAGAGGGATAGGCTCAGGAGGTGGCTCAAAGATACTAAGTGGAAGCGAGATCAGGCCATTCAGCGCTATACAGAGGCTAAGACAGCACTGAGGGCTGGGAGGCAGGTGGCAGAGGACACAGGGGCTAGATATGCCTACATCTTGCGGGCAGGGGAGGAGATTGCCTACTGGGGAGATCTTTATTATGGTGCGGTACCAGCGGATCAGTGGGCAAGGAGCTTCCATAGACTGTCACAGACAGCGATAGCTACGGGAGGGAGCCAGAGGAGACAGGCGTCTAGTGGTGGGGTTATGGGTCCTCCACCACCACCAGATAGAGGAGACAGGAGGGATGATAAATCAAAGGCATCAAATGCCTCAATTGAGTCCCATACAAGATTACAATAATGCCTTAGCTATCGCTTCTTGTCTGATAGATATTTCTAACTTGATAAACAATCAATTCAGCATCTCCCTGAGCATGCAAATTCTTAATCCCTTTCTTTTGAGAAACATTCATCCCCAAAAGAAGAGATACATACTTAGCAGTATTACTAGTATTGTCAAATTGTAACTTGAAGGAAAATGGGAAGATTTTACCATCAATAGACACCAACACAATACCAACTCTAATCCAGTGGAAGAACAACTGCCATCAAATTCTAATGTCCAAACATCATTTAGGCCACCAACACTGACATTTTTTTGGCAACTTTGTTAGGGAGCGATGTGGAACCGGTATTTTCTCTTTTGGGTTGCAGTGCGCTTTTCATTGTAAAATCCATATTATTGATTTTCTCAAAGTTCTATTCTAGCTAATCAAAGTTACACTCATGGACAATGAGCACCAGGAATTGTTGATCCTACCTTTGAGTTTTTGTAGAAACATAATTTTCCTTTTGTGCCACCTCCATGGACGCGATCTCCTTTGCAACGGACATGAAGTTTTCCTCCTATTGCACAGGGGTCTCCTATACCAAGTGAGGTGTCAAGTTTGCAAGTTTTGGTTATTCCACTTGCAATCATTTTATAATATCACCATATAATCCATTAAGGATGGTTTTTGTGGGTCCTTGGGGTACTGCTTTTGGTCCTTTGAGCCTAATGACACCTTTACTTGAACTTCCAAAAGGCACATGAAAATATTTGCCTAAATTTTTGGGAGATGGTGCTCAACATTTTGATGTGCACATCACTGCTTTTTATATTGCATGTGGTGTTCTCGGTGTTAAACATGAAGATGTTTCTATGAGATTGTTCATTGAAACTTTGCAAGGTGCAACAGCTGATTGGTTCTATCATCTTCTGAATAATTGTATTACAAATTGGGCAAGCCTTAGAACACTATTTGAGGCAAGGTTCAAGCCTGTTGAAGATGATCATGCGATGTTAGCGCAGTTGACTCAAATGAAAAAAGAACCACAAGAGCCCATGTGATAATTTGTGGCAAAGTTCAATAAGTTACACAATTGCCTTCACAACCCACTGCTAGAAATTTGA
The DNA here is from genome assembly GCF_030272615.1 of Cryptomeria japonica. NCBI lineage: Eukaryota > Viridiplantae > Streptophyta > Pinopsida > Cupressales > Cupressaceae > Cryptomeria > Cryptomeria japonica. The sequence goes on from NC_081405.1 coordinate 184,178,409, forward strand.
AATGTTTCTTTATTAATGCTCAATTGCCAGAAGTGATTTTTCTCTTGCCTAGGGATAATCCTGTAGATTTGGTTGTTGCACAACAGATGGCCATATCAATTGAAGATGATCTTATCTGTGCTAGTAAGATAAGAAAGGATCCTAACAAGGTTAGGAATAATAAAATTATTGATTTGTCATTTTCTTCAACAAATTCTGTTGACCCTATGATTCAAAAGCTAGCAAATGAGGTGTTAGCACTTAAGAAGGAAATTTCCTCATAAGGAAATACTTCTTATCGTGATGTTCCAAGAAGGACTTATCCAAATAATGCTTCCAATTATATTGTGTGTAATTGGAACAAGTTACCTACTACTCTAGAGAGACTTGCATTGGAAGCACCACCTCAAAATTAAGCTAGGCTATTATGAGGCTGAACAGAATGATCTTCCTCCATTTGGTGATGAAGATGCCAATTTGTTTCAAGGAGATGATGCAGAATTGGTTAGCAACTCGGGTCACGTGTATATTCTCACTGCAAAAAATTACTTCACCAAGTGGGTGGAGGCAATTCCAGCAAGGCAAGCTAATTCAGCAGTGGTTTGTCAATTCTTGAAAGAAAACATTGTTTCAAGGTTTGGTGTTCCGCATAAGATAGTAACTGATAATGCTTCATGTTTTTCATCTTATGAAATCATTGACTTTTGTTTCGATTATGGTATTACTCTTTCACATTCGTCTGACTATTATTTGCAAGGAAATGGTTAGGTTGAGTCAAGCAACAAGAACCTGGTTACCATTATTAGGAAGGTTGTTGATGAGAGATAGCAGACTTGGAATAAGGCTCTCTATGATGCTCTATGGGAAGATTGTATAACTCCTAAGAGAGCAATTGGTATGTCACCTTTCCAACCTTTTTATGGATTGAATGTCGGGATTCCTAACACTTTGGAACTTCTAGCATTGAAGCTTGCCAAGGCCGTTGAAGATTAAACCTACCAAGGTTTGCTTGATAAGCGGATTATGTTTATTTATCATTTGGAGAAAACAAGAGCAGAGGTAGTGGATAGAATTGTTGCACACCAAATCCAAGTGAAGGTGTTGTTTGATAAGAAGGTGATTTCTCATGAGCTCTCAGTTGGTGATCAAGTCTTGTTATGGGACAAGTGGAGGGAACCAAAGGGTTTTCACGGGAAATTTGATTCCTTATGGAGAGGCCCCTTCATTATTCATGAAGTATGTGGTGAGCATAGTTATTTTCTTGCATATGCTAATGGTACCCCATTCTCACTACCACATAGTGGAGAACATTTGAAGCTCTTTACTTAATGAGGAGCAATGCAAAAGAAAGATGTACATTTTGTAAATAATTGTATAGTTTTTCTTTTGAGTCATTTTGTCGCCTGACTCTATATCCCAATGGATACAGGCACTCAGAGTTCTGGATTCTACAAGCTTCAAGGGGTGTAGCTTGTTCCCTAGTCAGAGCAAGTTATTGTCCCCGATTTTGGTGCGGCCTAAATCGTGAGGCAACCCTATAAAACTTGTTTGTTTAGTACATCATAGGCTCTAAGAGAAGCTAATCGACTTTTTCGATTAATCAATTTTCATTTTGGATCTTTTCGCTTAGTCATTTTTGAGTTTTTGAGTTTTCTTTGTTTTACTGACAGGTCGAGTTCAGTTAGTTGAGTCGACACATCGGACTTAAAGTTGGATGTGCTAGTTTGTCTAACTTTAAATTCTAACCTGCAGTTATATTGAGTTGACAGATTAGATTTTAAAACCTGACCTTCCAGGGTCTTAAGATGACAGGTCGATTTTCAAATCCCGACCTATCAAAATGAAGTTGTATTTATTGCAAATCATTTTATCTCTCATTTTGGTTATAAATACATTTTGGGCAGTCTTTTTCACATTTTAAGTTATTGATTTCTCCTTCCTAGGTATTTTAGCTTGTCTCCATCTCTATGCGCGATTAGGGATTTTCTATCCGGATTCATCCTCTTCTCCAACGCATTTTCATCTAGTAGCTAGGGCTTCATATTCTTTTTGTTTTATTTCGAGTTTCTAGCTAGGGTTTGTGATAGTTTTCTTTTATTATTTTGTGGTTTTTTTTTCTCCCTTTTCCTACTTAAATCTCTCTTTTTAGGTTTCAAAACCCAAATTTGAATTTGTTTATTTTTACCTTTGTTTTCCCTCAACCTTCATGTCGATCCTCGAAGCCCGACATGGGGAAAGTCCTCCTCTCATGTCGGGTTTTGAGACCCAACATGTAGGAAAGATGTGTGACCTTCACCTCACATGTCAGGGTTTGAAACCTGACATGTGAGGAGGTAAAATCCTCAAGTCACATGTCGGGTTTCAAACCCCGACATGCGAGTCGGCCAATGTTAACTTTCAACTCACATGTCGGGGTTTGAAACTCGACATGTGAGGAAGTTTCCTCAAAGTCGCATGTTGGGTTTCAAACCTTGACATGCGAGTTTCTATCTTGGTTTTTCTAACTGACACGTCGGGGTTTTAAACCTAACCTGCCAGTCTGTCTTTGTTTAACTGACATGTTGAGTTTCAAACCCCGACATGTCAATTCTTTGCCCTTCCCACTGATAGGTCAGGGTTTGAAACCCAACATACTAGTCCATTGATGAATACTAAGAGAGGGGGGTGAATTAGTATGCAAAAAATCACTGCACTAAAACACTTACACAGTCTAAATATAAATTGGTAAAGCAGTCTAACAGTCAAACTGGTTACCACACATGCAAACCAAAAAGCAAATAAAGCATTCACCCACAAAAGCAATACAGCCATAACACAAGATATTTGATGTGGAAACCCAACTGGGAAAATCCATAGTGAGATGGAACTCACAAGTCACTATCTGCAGAAAAGAAACTAGACCGGTTAAGGTCTTACAATGTTCTTCACCAGAACAGATCCTGTTAGGAATCTCAATCTCTGTTAGGAGATAAGTCTGATTAAAGACTACCTTGTTAGAGGATTTTAGATTAACATGTGTGAACCACCCTGTTAGAGGATTTTACAAAGGCTTTGAGGCCTACCCGGTTAAGGGCTACAGACTTGTCAAAGATGTGAGTAATCAACAAGTGTTTGATCTATCTAATAGCACAAACTACTTGGTTAGATCCAATATTGCTCACAGCTAATGCATTCCAGCATTACTTCAATCTTCTCTCTCTCTCACAGATACAACTTGATCTTCTCAGATAAGATCATTCTCAACTTCAACCTTAAACCCTAGCTCGAGATTAACCCTTTCAGCAACAACTTAAAACACTAGACATGATGTCCTTTTAAAGGAATCTGATTTCATGTTGGTCCAATAGGATTACATTACAATTTCCTAGGTTCAATGAATCTAGACATACTCAATAACACGACACAAGAAGCACCATCAATGTGTCGGCACCGTCAAACAATTGGTGGATTGGTAACTCATCACAAAATGCTGGTTGGTAACTCATCACAGAGTGTTACCAGTTCATACAAAATACCGATTGCCGGTTTGACAAAAATGAAGACTGGTAAGAATGTGTTGTGCTGCTTTGCTCCCTCATACCGCTTGGAATCTATGAACTGCTTGGGGTCGACATGTCGCTTCAGACCGAGAAACACATTCTGCAAAATCACCACTAGTCTAAAGACTAGTATATAGCATACTGGTTGGAACAAATACCAGTTGAGCACAAGCTCATACATATGAAGGGGATCTCAATACAAGTGTGTGTCCATCAATGACAATCACAACATAAACAATAGAAATTCTAACAATCTCCCCCTTTGGAATTGATGGCAACACTTAGGAAAATAAAATTTTGACATCTAAGTGTTTTACAACAAAAACTTGCCATTAACAAAATTGCTCCCCCTAAGCATATACACTATCCCTTAAACAACACAATGTATAGCAATTTTGCATATAGAGCATAATCATTAGAGCATATAGCATATATCAAAATTCCAAAACAGATGCTTCTTCCCCTGTGTTAGAAGATCAAAATTTTAAAACTAAAAACTAGATATACTTCTCCCCCTTTGCCAACAATCACAAAGTACCACTTAAAAAACCTTGTTTCCATATATATATATTAAAGTTTATGACAATAATGAATAATACTTGTCAAAAACTGATTTATAGTCCTACAAAAATTGTTTCATGGATAGGGACCAGGACTCAAGTAGGGAGGTTGCCACTTCCTTCTCTATCTGCAGTTGGGATACCTGTTCCTCCATGGCATCTACTGTGCTCAGTTCCTGTGTGACTGTTAGGGCATCCAGGTTCAGATAACACTTTTGAAGAATTTGCAGTTATGGAAGTAATACCAGTTGAAGCTCCTGCAAATCCCTAGACTGTGTGTTGATCTCTTGCTCCATCTTGGCTGACTGGTTCTAGAACCGGTGAACGGTTTTCCCATATGCTACAAAGGAATCATAAGGAGTCTTGAATGTGCCCAAGTAGGACTGTAAGTCCATTTGAAGTTGTTTCTTCTTCGCTAGCACATCATCATAGAATAGATGAGGTTGACAAATTTTGCTGAGTAGCAAGTTCCCCTCATCCAAGGCATTCCTTATGTCCTTTTGATCTTTTAGCAGTTTAGTCCTAAGCTCATTCAACTTCTTCACTAGAGCAACATTAAGAGCCTTTTGGTGCTCTTTCTTTACATTGGCCTCTGCTACTTCTTCCAGACTCTGTACCTGATCATCCACTACAGTACACAAAAGTTTGAGTTGTGCTATTGATGATTCAGTGTCAAGAAGATTAGTACCGAGGATTAAACCAGTAAGTGTGTCTATAGCTGCCTGAATAATATCTTGTTCCCTTTTCCTGCGAATGCCTTCAAGGCACTCTTGGGAAACCTTGATGCTCTGCATAAGCTCAGACTCACTTGCAGATTGGAGATCAATAGGACTCGAGATAGCAGCCGGTTTGGCTTGGCTCCCAATTGCCTTAGGAGTCTCCATGTGTGTGCTCTTCATTGCTTCAAGTGTCTTGTCTGCTTCTTCCTTATTTTTCCTCTCCTTCTCTTCTTTCTCTTTCTCTTCTCTCTTTTTCTTCTCTTCCTCTTCCATCTTCTTCTTGTCTTCCTCTTCTTTTTGCTTCTTCTCTGCTTCTGCCTTCTTCTTTACTTCCTCTTCCTTCTTCTTTTGTGCATCCTCTTCCTTCTTCTTTTGTTCTTCCTCTTCCTTCTTCTTCTATTCTTCCTCTTCCTTCTTCTTCTTCTCTTCCTCTTCCTTCCTTCTTCTTCTGTTCTTCCTCTTCCTTCTTCTTCTTCTCTTCCTCTTCCTTCTTTCTCTTTTCTTCCTTATCCTCTTCTTCTTTCTTCTTCCTATCATCTTCTTGCTTCTTCTTTTCTTCATCTTTTCATTTCTCCTCTTCCTCTTTTCTCTTCTCTTCCTCTTTCTTCTTTTTCTCATCTTCATCCCTCTTCTTTTTCTCTTCCTGTTCCTTTGCCGCTTGCTATGTGTCCTCAGCCTGTTCACCACCCTGATCTGCTTGTTGCCCCTATTCAGTTCCCTCAGAAGGTATGTCCTGGGTGACATCTTCTACATCCAGGGCATCGACATCGATGGTGTCGATTGGTTCTTCCACCAGGTTTCCTTCCTCATCAAAGACCTCATCCGGTTTGTAAATAAGCAGTTCCTTTTCCGCTTGGAGGTTGGCCATTCGTGCTTTGTGAGAGTTGATAGCATGAGCCATATGCTGATGAGTATCTTTTTCAACATCATCAACTCTCCCCTCCAACAACCAGAGTCTTCTTCTCCTTGTGAAGAAGAGACCTTTATTTTGATCCAAGGCATCAAATAATTCTGAATTTTGAGAGTTCGAGGAAGTACTGTGCAAAGACTTTCTCCCTTATCTCCTATTCTTTTTCAATGGAAATGTGCCATTCATTATCTAATGCTTTAAATAATGAATCCGGTGTCTAAGATTTAATCTTTGATGGTGACCGGTCATTTTTACATAAATAAAGAATGATTTCCTGTAGTACTTCATCTTTTTCCTCACTATTAAATTCATCATAATAGTCTACTAAATCACGAAGTAACTTTCTCCTAATATTTTTTACTATTCTTTGACAATGTGTTAAAGGTTTGTATGAGGAGATGTCTATATTTACCGGTGCGGATGTTTCCGGTTCATTCTTCTTCATCTTCTTTGTCTGTCTTGCCTTCTTTGGCTATTCATTAGACTCGGTTTCTTCGGAGTCCAGTTCATTTTCCTTAGTCTTCCTCTTTCTTTCAAAAGACTTTTTCCGGTTTTACCTCTGGTTTCTTCTTTGCCGGTGACTGCTTGGTCACTCTTGGAGTTGCAGTGGTAGCCGGTGCCGATACTGCAGGCACTGCCTTAGCTTTCTTAGCTACCAGTTCTTTTCCCTTCTTCACCGATGGTTCTTCAACCGGTGCAATCCTCTCCAAGTAGGTTCCGGTCCTCTTAGCCTTTGGATCAAGAGGCGAGGCAATAAGGGTTGAGGCATACCCTTCCAGCATGTCAAACATAACTTCATAGCCCATTGGCTCTACCTCATCCATTCTAGGCTCAACAGCCTTCATTAAACATTTGTCCACCTGAATAGTGAAATAGATGTCATCTTCATATTTCTTCACTATGTCACCTGATATTCTTACCCTCTGACTCATCTTTCTTCTGAACTCATCAAAATATTTGTTCAGTACCTCAAGGTAGCCGGTTCTAATGGCTTGTACACTTTCCTTTATCTATTTGGTTACTGGTTGGTCAGGGGACCACTGCACATCTCCTACACCCAAAAAGTAGCCTTGGAAATAAAAGAACAACCCTACCAGTAGTTTTCCAAACTTAAACCTCAGTGAATTGTCCTGTTTGATTGCCTTAAGATTTAACAGGAGTTGCCTCTACATACCGGTGCATAGGTCAAATGATTTATCCTCTTTAATCATCCGGTAAGCGGCATTTACTACTGCAGTAGATACAGAATTAATCTTGCTAGCTGAGAATGTTTTGTAGCCTATCACCATGTAGGCGTATTTCACCAGATCATCCTTGATAGGATTACCTGTCATACCTCATGAATCGGTGACTACATGAATTGCCTGAGGCATGATATCATGTGTCCTCTCCAGGTACATCTTGTCACCATGGACTCTGCTCAAGATGATCCTGATGTGATCCTCTATGAAGTCTTCCAGAAAATATACTGCATTATGGAGTTTATTCTTCTCTAAGATACTGAACTCCGGTTTGATCTTTTTGTCCTTGCCACAAAATAGACCTAACTGAGTATGAATAGCTAAAGACCCTAGGTCTTCTATTTTGCAATCAATATAATCAGAAATTCCTTCTTCGACTATGACTCCAGCCGGAACTTGTGACAAAGCATTATATTTAGACTTCTTCTGAATAAAACTTTCAGACTCAATTGATGTACTCGAACTGGTATGAGATGTGAAAGCCATTGAAGAGTATTTCAAAAACACAAAAAATACCTTTCAAACGTGAATTTAGGGCTTCCTGATTCTACTTCACTTCACTCTCCGTCGGATGCCAAATCACCGCTTTCTGTTCTCTACTACCGCTTGCAAACTGGATTTGAATCTCTTTCAAGGTTATTCAATTTCTTGAAATCTAAGCTCAAATCGCCTTTTCTTCGCTCTGCACTTGAAAACTTTTCTTCGCTCGAAAATAGATAGTGAGAAATGATTTGAAAAATGCATTTATACATGTCTCTCACCTACTGTCATTAATGCTCCTCTATTAGGGCATAAACCCTAATTTGCCTTTTTTTACCATTTTCGATCTTCTGCCAAGCATTAGGTATCGCATACTGATTAAGGTCTTTTACCGGTGTCAACCGAGGGTTCGAAAGCATTTTGTTGTTTGCTCCCCCTAAGCCTTTAAGGCTTAGTTTGTCGGTTCTGATATTTCCACACTAGGTGTAGAAACTGGTTCCTCTTCCGACATTATTGGTTTCTTCCTCCATGTTTTCTTCATGTCCCCTTGAACTTTTTCAACATCGATTTCTCCTTCCTGAGTGACCGGTATATCATCAGATATACTTTTTCTGCTTCTGTAGAATCTTGCAATGTGACCCAGTTTGTTGTAGTGATAGCAAACAAGTTCAGGTGCTCTCCAAGGTCCATTCTGCATGTTTCCATTCTTCCTTCTGCATGTTGCAGCAGTGTGACCATGACCATGATAGATCATACAACTTTCTCTCCATCTGGTTGCTGCTTGATGGCCATCACTTCTTGACTGATGATTGAAGACATTAAACCAGTTGTGGTTCTGGTTCATAAAGATTCAGGACCAATTCCTTGGGTCCTCTAAGGATATCTTCCAGTGTTAACCATTACAGACCTGCATTCAAATGCTCTATGCCCAAACTTGTTGCATGCATAACAATGACCATTGAACTTATTGGATCTAGGTACATTGTTAATAAAATAAGGAAAATTATTGTAGGCTTTGCTCCTACATACATTGGCAGTGTGTCCTTCTTTAAGACAGTTAAAGCAAACAAGTTTGAATTTTTGCTTACCTTTTCTTTTGAGTGCCGGTTGCTTCTTTGATGCTTCAGCATTTGTTCCTAAGGATTCTCCTTCCTCGTGTCCAGAAAAACCAAGACCATTGGTATTCTTTGCCAATCTAGATGACTCAAGCTTTTTCTCTAGCTTGACAGTACTTTTGCCAAACTTAGCAAGTATTTCCTTTGACTCAAAGAGTTCTTTGGAAATAGCAGTGTTTGTCTCCATTAGACTTGCATTTTCTGAGATGGCTATGTTCAGTTCTCCTTGCATGTCTTCTTTTTCCATTCTACTCTCATGAAGGTGAGCAATCAGTGCACTGATCTCTTGTTTCAACTTGGAGATCTCATGATCTCTATCTTTTATCCAATCTTCAGCTTTTCTTCGGTTCTCAAGCTCTTGACTAAACCTAATAGTAAATCCTTCCAACTCCTTTCTCAGATTGGGGTTTGAATCATTTAGTTTATTTACTTCAGCAATCATGGCTTCCATGTTAGCTTCATCTTCAGAACTACTTTCAGATAGTTCCATCAGCTTTTCTACATGTTCTCTCCTTTTTGCTTGAGATGCCTTGTATTTGACCATAAGATCATCATAGGCTTGCTCAGACTTAGTGAGTCATTGAGTAAGTTCCCTCATGGTGTATTACCCCATATCTCTTTCCAAGTGGTTAAACTTAAAGAAAGGTAGGCTCTGATACCAATTGATGAATACTAAGAGGGGGGGGTGAATTAGTATGCCAAAAATCACTGCACTAAAACACTTACACAGTCTAAAGATAAATCGGTAAAGCAGTCTAACAGTCAAACCGGTTACCACACATGCAAACCAAAAAGCGAATAAAGCATTCACCCACAAAAGCAATACAACCATAACACAAGATATTTGACGTGGAAACCCAATTGGGAAAAATCATGGTGAGATGGAACTCACAAGTCACTATCTATAGAATAGAAACCAGACTAGTTAAGGTCAGACTGATTAAGGTCTTACAATGTTCTTCACCAGAATAGATCCTATTAGGAATCTCAATCTCTGTTAGGAGATAAGTCCGATTAAAGACTACCTTGTTAGAGGATTTTAGATTCACGTGTGTGAACCACCTTGTTAGAGGATTTTACAAAGGCTTTGAGGCCTACCCGGTTAAGGGCTATAAACCTGTCAAAGATGTGAGTAATCAAAAAGTGTTGGATCTATCTAATAGCACAAACTGCTTGGTTAGATCTAGTATTGCTCATAGCTAATGCATTCCAGCATTACTTCAGTCTTCTCTCTCTCTCTCTCACAGTTACAACTTGATCTTCTCAGATAAGATCATTCTCAACTTCAACCTTAAACCCCAGCTTGACATTAACCCTTTCAGCAACAACTTAAAACCCTAGACATGATGTCCTTTTAAAGGAATTTGATTTCATGTCGGTCCAATAGGATTACATTATAATTTCCTAGGTTCAATGAATCTAGACATACTCAGTAACATGACACAAGAAGCACCGTCAATGTGTCAGCACCGTTAAACAATTAGTGGATTGGTAACTCATCACAAAATGTCGGTTGGTAACTCATCACAGAGTGTTACTGGTTCATACAAAATACCGGTTGCCGGTTTGACAAAAATGAAGACTGGTAAGAATGTGTTGTGCTGCTTTTCTCCCTCGTACCGCTTGGAATCTATGAACTGCTTGGGGTCGACATGTCGCTTCAGACCGGGAAACACATTCTACAAAATCACCACTAGTCTAAAGATTAGTATACAACATACCAGTTGGAACAAATAACGGTTGAGCACAAGCTCATACATATAAAGGGGATCTCAATACAAGTGTGCGTCCATCAATGACAATCACAACATAAACAATAGAAATGCCAACATCCATTTCACAGGCATGTTGGGCTTTAAACCCTAACCTGTCAGTGTTTGATTTATCCTTTATATTAGTGGGTTAAGGTTTAAAACCCGACATGCCAGTATTACTCCTTGGCAACTTCCAGTTCCAGTTTTAAATCCTAGCCTACTAGTTTTAGTGTTTTTCTTTCCTAAGCCAGTTTTGACTAAGTTTTTTGTCCTATTCGATTTTGGGATCCCCAATTTATTCTTCTGATGATGAATATTTTTCATGGGCCTAACAAACATGTTCTCTGCAGCATCTTTGCTAATGTCCAAGTCATCTTCCAGCAAATCAAAGGCCTCTCCTAATCACACAGAACCATCACCTGGCAAACCTGTGTATAAGAAGATGAAGTACAAATATGACAAGTACTTGAATATGTTCCTCAAAAGCTCTATGGATTAAAATATGTCGGAGATCAGAGATACTAAAATTGGGCATGTGGATATGAAGGAGTTTGAAGATAGATGCAAGAAGGCTCCATCCCATATCACTAGTTTGATGAGGTCAAAATTGCACAAATATGTATATTTTCCTGTTGCAGCTCATGATCCAGAATTTGTATTGGCTATGGTAGAGAAATTTGACCCAAAAACTCATCAGGTAAAGGACATTGATAATAATGTGGTTATGACACTGGATAGTATATTTTTCAACAATCTTTTTAAGGGTCTAAAGGAAGTTGAAGTTGCTGATGTAACCATGGAAAATACACAAGCATACTATGAGAAGCACATAGATAAGTGCAAGAAAACAATTAACACCATGTTTTTATCCACTCCACCTGACTCAACTGTCACTAAATGGCCTGAGTACTTTCATAGAAGTGATTTCAGTGAAGAGTACAATGACATGGCTGCAATGCTTGCACAGGTTAAAGGTTTGAAAGTTTACCACTACTTCCAGGAGTGGATGTGATACTACATGAAAATCATCAGGAAAGGCACAACTAAAATTGACTAGGTGGAGAAAATTAGTGATTCTCTTTGCATTCAGTTAAAGGAAGTCAAAACATCATTGAAATTTTATATGACTTCATATCTTGTGTATGCAGTCATCTCAATGAGGCAATATCCAAGACTGTCTACCAAAGGAGATAGAAGGTTATTACCTGTTTGGGATTATTATGATCAGTTAACCATCAATAATCAGGGATCTCATTTTGGAAGAGTCAATGATGCTTTCTTCATAGTATGGAGATGTTTGTTCAACAAGAATCTACACAAGGAGAGAATTTCAGAAGCAGCATATGACTTGGTGTCTTCTTTTGGTTGTGTGTTCTTACAATTTCCTACTTTTACATATATCCACATTGGATGCTTCACAGGTGAACCATTCATGTTGCCTCGATAGCCTTTGGATAAGATTGTCCTCATGGAATTGTGTCGTCAATCGGTACATGTACATGACAAACAAGCTTCCGCTCATAAGGTAGGTCTCAAATGGCACATCTATTGGTAGATACTCAGTTCTTACCATGCCCAAGGCTAAGCATATGGAGAATGAAATTTTATGGATCACAATGAGGAGGTTTAAAGCTAGAGAGAACTTTGATTTTCGCAACATGAGAGGCAAAATCAAGAGAAGTTATGTACGTGTACATAGGCTTGAGGATGTCTAGGTAGATTGTAAAAGTGATAAAGATGTAAGAAGGATGGACTATAGTTGTCTTACATTGGAGAAAATAGAGAATTTGGACTTGGCCAAGATTCCATATACTATGGAAGATACAAATGATATTGTGGGCCCTGTCTACTATGATCGGAAAATTGTTGATACTCCCTTACCTTTGATTCAATGGTCAAAGAAAGAAAGAAAATCAATGTCTAAGAGATTTGTGCCTATTATGGCTAATATAAACCAGTGGCTATTGAAAAAGAGGATGCGGATAAAATCACTTCCTATTAGTTCAGGTGAAGAAGATAATGATGGTCCAGTAGGGAAGACTTCAGAATTAAGAACCAAGAATAAAGAAGATGTTCAGGCCCTCCCACCAGCGGTGTCACCACCAAAATCTAAAGGAAAGGCACCAAAATTTAATTTCACGCTTAAAGGCCCAAAGAAAGGAGAATCCTCCTTCACGTTCGTGCAACAGGAATCAACCCAAGGGTTTGATCAAACTAAGGAAGAAGATCAAGAACAAGAAGAGGGAGAAATTCCTCGTGCTAGAGAAGAACAAAGAACAAAGAGAAAGTTCTACTCCAACCACAGCATCACCTGTTCATGTTGAGATTCATTTCATTTGACTCTAATTATGATGAAGAAGTAGAAGAACATGATGAGGAGAGAGAAGATAATGATTTGGATGATGAACAAGGTCAAGAAGGGGGCGATCAAGAATTTGTTACTCTTTCTAGCATTCCTAGCTTTGATAACATTCCAACTTCTGTGATTGAGTCATCAATCATGAATTTTAATGAAGCCATGGAACAAGTTACTCACGAGCAACAACTAATAAATCTACCTACTTCTACTACCATGATAGAAACTCCAACCCTAGTGAGCATAGTTGTTATTATTGCAATAACAACTTATGTTATTACATCAACACCACCAGTAGATACAACAATCAAGACAATAAATGTCTTATCAACCTCTATGCCACTACCACCTCTAGTATCAATTTCCATAATTCCAGTAGTGACTACTTTTATGATGCCTATTACTACAATGGCCTTGGTACAAGTGGCATCATCAGCAGTAGTCGTATCTTCAAGTCAGTCGCCTACTAGTTTTCCTGCAGTGACCCGAGTGGAGGTCACTACTCCAACCACACAATCAGTCTTACCTCCTTGGTTAGAGATAGTGCAACCAAAAAGGAAGAAGCAAGTTGTCTCTCCAAATGACTTCAACTTTGAACAGTTAGCTCCTTTGAAGGAAAAGGAAACCAAAAAGCTAAAGACAGTATCAAGGGTCCTAGTTGACCCTATAAGTAAAAGAAATTATGCCAAAGTAATTGTGCCAGTTGTAGGTGAAACCAAAGAGAATATTCAACAGGAAAACTATACAGTTCAAACTATCGAGATTGGGGAATAAACTCATCAGAGCGTGAAGCGGGATTCAAGGGCTGCAAATGAAGCTATCATGAGAAGACTTGATGAAGAACGTGTTGAAAAGATGAAATTGAAAGAAAAGTGTGAGCAAATAACCAACGTCCTAATCAAAGTAACCTAGACTTCCTAGCAAGTAGAGCTAATTGTTTCATCCATCAAAATAGAAGCACTCAAAACAATCAAACAAGTGGGTGTTAAGGGTCGAGTGGTGGATCAATGGATTGAAAGGTTGAAATCCGAAGGCTCCCTCCTCCTAGATTCATCAATCAAGTTGTTGGAAGACTTTGAAATCATGCAAAGTCAAATACAAGGAGTCAAAAACACTTTCATCAAGGAGATAGCTGAAAATGAAAAGAATTTACAGCTACGAAGAAAGATGGAGGACTTCAACATTGATTTCCTTGTAGAGAATAGAGTGTTAGAAACAAGAGGAAAGTATGTTCAAATTTTGTCTCTACTAACACACAAGAATGAGTTGATCAAACATATGGTCATAGATCTTGAAGGTGAGATTAAGGGTTGTGATAATAATATTGATCAAGTTCCAGCAAGAATAGCTGATATCCCTTGCTTCCTATATGGTAAGGATAATCAACAGTTGGTCACAAGAGATACTATCATCCAGGAATTCCACTCTCTAATCTCATGTTGGGCAGAGCAAGATTTCACTCCGAATGCTTTTGACAAGCTTCTTGAAATACAGGTTGGTTTAGAGTTGTTTGTCTCTTTGCTCAAGGATGGAAAAAAGAAGCATGTGAAGACCGGAGATGCTATAATCCAGATCAATGCCATATCAAGTTCCATCACCCTACTAGATGAAGCTGAGATGCAATCCATCTTGGCTAAATTTGAAGAGTTTAAATCCAATGAGGAGGAGAAAGATTAATAAGGTGTCCCCTTTTTGACACTTAGTTTTTCATGTAGATGCATTTTGGATGTTATAATTTTTCTCACAGTTGCATGTTCCCTATATGTTGTAGTTGTAGTCAAGTGGGACTGTGTAGTTGAATTAGTCAACTATGCTCACCTTTTTCTCCTTTTCTCTCCCACTTATAGAGGAGCCTCATTTGTAAATATTTATGTTTTATTATGATAAGCAAGACTCTGCCGAATTTTTGCCCCAACTAAGACTTTTAGTTTTTTGTTGTGAAGATTTCATCAAGCAAATAAAGAAAGGGATTCCATTTGATCTCAAACTTTGAGTTGCATCAAAGATTATTTATATGAGTTAATGTTCCTATGTTCATTTCTCATATATGTTTTTTAATTCCTTGGTATTAGTGCTATTGTTTATGTGATTAATAAAGCTTTCCAATTGTGATAAGTAGACTTTGTGCATTTTGCATATTTGGGAAATTTTTTGTTGTTAAGTGATTAGTGGTAGACTTTGTATTGCTGATATTACTTGTAGTTTTAAGGGATTGGTAAATTATACTTGAAGACTTTGAGCTGCAAGTTAAATTTCTTATCATTTGTAATCATTAGCTTAGTTAGAATTATATTCAAGAAAGACTTTGTGCTTCTTGATCGTAATTTTTGGTGTAATTTGTTGGAGTAGTTTGTTCATTTATTTAAGTGATAGATAATTGTAGCAAGTGGAGGGAAAATACATAAACTCTAGAAAAAAGAGAGTTATATGCCTAAGACTTACCCACAGATTTTAGTTTCTTGTTAATTAGAGAAGAAATTTCAAAGGGAACATCGCCTTGTTAAGAGGAGATATTAATTTCTCAACATACCTGTGTGTGAATTATATATTTTGTCATTGGTACGCTAGTGACAAAATATTCACCCAACACCACCGCAACCCAAAGAAAGCAAAAAACCAGCACTAAGCCAAAAACAAGAAAAGAGATAGCAAAAAGGAAGAAACTAGTACAATTTTTTAAGGGCCTTAGTGGCCTTAGTTTCCAGTTGTAAAGATGTCAATCTAGGATCTAACCCTAAATTACTCTTTATTCATAAATAAACTTAAATCTCAATCTCTAAGCATATTTTATACAAGATATAAGCAAACATCGAAAATGGATATAAATTACATTCATAGATATATCATAATAATGCACATGAATAATACAATATCCAATGCTAAGAAGTTCTTATTTACTACTTAGGCTTCCAAATTTCCTTAAGAATATACAAGAAGATGCATCTATCGATCTTTAGTCTGAGTCGCTTCCTTCTATCTTTTGAACGCAGACGAGAAATAGAATCAGGCGCTTTTTCTGCCCAACCTTGAAGCTTACGCTTCCCCGGAATTCTTGGTCAATCAAGAATACCCGACCCTGCATGAATTGGTTTAACCAAAGAATTCAAAAGCAAGAGGGAATCTGGTGCATGCCTAGATAATATATACATTTTCATTTTTCCTACTTCATTCTAAGAAACAAGCATTCGCTATCATACTAGGATGTGGTAGAGAGCATAAATAAGGAATTTCCATCATTTTCTAAGGATAATTCAAACAATAACTCAACTGAGTATATGCCATGCACAGAAAAATAATAGTTGGAAAAAGAAACTATTCTCCCTAAAACATCCACATTCGGCACCCGTCCCGAAAGGTAAATTTTCTAACTCAAGCTTAACCCTAGCTTGATTCCCTCAAACACAAATTCCATTGAGAATACAATCTTTCTCTTAAAACAAAAATAGAGATATCATTTTTCCTTAATAATCATTACTTGTCTAATATATATCTATCGAAGACAATCTTTCATATTTTGGAAAACGATAAACTTTTATAAGCAATAATCTTAAAATCAATCTTTCGACTAAATAAAGTACATACAAAAGAAGGTGTTATACATGTATGAAATTAATCTCATATATAACCAAAAGTACGCAAACACATTCTTAAAATAGAAATAGAACTAATTATTTTTGTGCAAAATACGATATTAACATCTTTTCTCTAAATTCTTTTCTTCTATTCCACAATGGTTTACAAAGCTCTTCAAATAAAATAATAAAAATTGCTACCCATTTGGACGTACATATCTATTATCTAAACTTCCATTTCTACACATTTTATACCAAATTTAACAAATAAAATAAAACATAAACAAAGGATTCTAACCTCTTGGAAACTTAGAGTGGATTGTAAGATTTTGACCTTGTCATTCTTCGTCAAATGATTCCACGCCTTGATTGCAAGTCTCTCTCTCTCTCTCCAACTATTCTTATCTCTATATCAATGATCTCTCTATCCAACTATTCTTACCTCTATATCCAACTATCTCTCTATCCAACTATTCTTACCTCTATATCCAACTATCTCTCTATCCAACTATTCTTCTCCTCTATATCCAACTTATTCTTCTCCCCTCTCCCTGTGAGAAAGAATGAATGAATGTGTGTGTTTATACGTCTATTTATTCTAATCTTCAGCTACGTTTGCTACTATCCTTTGGGCCTTATTTATTGTTACCATTATTTCTATTGTCATGTTTATTAGTTGGTTATAACTGAAATCTCCACGCATGTCTTTAAATTAAATACGACCCTCGTTTTGTGGCAAGCTCGAGTCTTTTTATTCTTTAAACTTCCAACCATTTTAGTTGGAACTTTGATTGCTGCTTGAGTCAAACATGGATCATGGAGGCATTTACACTAACTGTCGACTTCTCAGCTTATACACCGAAGAGTCACATTGCATTCTAAGTCACCCACCAAGGGTCGTGGGAGTGTTAAGTCTCCCATCGTGCCTTGGCCTGCGTAAATGTTTTGACCACGGCTACCGTGGGTGGAGGGAGTCGACTAACAAACCAATCAAAGCGGCTCTTCCTTTGGCTTCAAATAGTCGTTTACCCTTAACCCGCCACCTTTTACTATTAACATGTTTAATAAAACAATAATATATTTGTAATATGGTTTTTTTTTTTTATAATTTATTTATATTTTATATATATATTTAATGACTTTTTATTAATATTAAACATTAAACTTTGTTTAATAAATTCTTTGATAAACCCTTTCTTTGATTAAATATATATATCGGATTTTCATTACATAATTTAATTTCATAAATACATACACAATAATTACATACATATTTACAAGTACATGATCAAATTATTATTAGAATTCATATACACACACATATATATATAATGCGTATATATTTTTAATCTCAAATGATTACGTATATGTATAAACAAAATTCTTGACGAAGTCAAATTTCACGATAATTGGATATTGATGTATGTAAATGATTGAATAAATTTCTCATATATATATATATATATATATATATATATATATATATATATATATATATATATATATATATATATATATATATATATATTACACTATTATTCAATTTTCAAAAGTAAACTCATAAGTACAATTTTCATACATTTATACATATCTAAAAAGAACATTAAACCTAGGGTCAATATTCATTTTTGAATCGTTTATATATTATCTCTTTTAACAATAAATCATAATATTTCACAATCACTCACACAACTTAGATTTAATTCAAACACTACTCACATCATGCAATTAATGCACATGTATAAACATTTAAATCAATCTACTTCTCATTCCAAATTCATCATTTCAATTTGAACAAACACTCAAATAAGGTCATTTAAATCATCCATATTATCAAGATGCAAATTATAAATCCTAATGCGGTGTGTGAGAGATTCCCTTTTCCATCGAAGTCATTTAGTTAAAAGCAATTCTACCTGATTCGTGTCCTCGCCTTCGACCTCCTTCACCTCATCCTGCATTACTTGCACTCAAAAGTTTATCAGTATTGACAAACCCAAAAGAATATTTAAATGTCAAATTTCATATCAATTGCAGGAGTAAAAAGCATACTATATTTCCTCATACTAGATTATGAATGATCTAATCTATTTTAAATTTTAAAATCACATTACATCTTTAAATTGCACATTATTAAATAAAACAATTCGTGACATCCTTCCCCTCTTGGAAGAGACATCGTCTCAATGTCTTGCCACTCATCAATAATCACAAAACCATAATATCTCATAAAATGTCAATCTTACCTCAAATTCAAATAATAATACCAAGAGCACACAGGCTATCCAAGTTTACATCATAACTAATAATAATAATTGTTTCAAAATATCCAAAATTAAATAGTAGTTATTTCCTAAGAAAGCAAATGAGGAAAAATGATGCTCAATCGTCTCAGCATCCTCCCATGTAGCACTATCCTTAGAATATTAGTCCCACTGAACCTTATACTGAGTGAAATCTCTGCTACATAGCTTCACACTACGCTGATCTAGGATTCGGATGGACTCCACTAGCACCACCCCTGGATCCTGAACCTGTAAGGATTGCCAATCAAGAATATGAGATGCATCAACATTGTAAGGTTTCAATAAAGACACATGAAACACATTATGGATTCAAGCTAGAGCAGGGGGTAAAGCTAATCTATAAGCAACTGGATTGATAACCTCCAGTACATCAAAGGGTCCCACATATCTTGGAGCCAATTTTGATGATTTTCCAAACGAGATAGAGCTCTTATGAGGTTTGACTCTCAAAAAGACTTTATCTCCTGCAGAGAATTGTCTAAAAGTTCTATTTCGATCTGCATAACTCTTCTATCAATCAGCTGCTTCCTTCAATCTACTCTTAATCAACACCATCTGCTCATCCATTTCCTTGAGTAAATCTGGACCAATAATGATCCTATTCTCTAGTCTATCCTAGCTGATAGGTGTGTGACATTTTTGCCCATAGAGTGCTTCAAAAGGTGCCATACCTAATGATGCATGAAAGGAGTTGTTATAAGCAAATTCAACTAAGGGTAAGTACTCCTCCCATTTGTACTGCTGATCCATGCAATACATTCTCAAAAGATCCTCCACTACCTGATTAACTCATCCTGTTTGGCCGTCAGTCTGAGGATGATATACTGAGCTAAAATTTAGCCTTGTTCCCAATGTTGCATTTAATGTTGTCCAAAATCTGGAAGTCATCCTGGTATCCCTATCAGATATTATAGTTTCTGGAACTTCGTGTAACCGAAAAATTTCTTGCACAAATTTCTTGGCAAGAACAAATGATCCATCTTTTAGATTACCAGGTATGAAATGTGAAACTTTAGTCAACTTGTCCACCACTACTAAGATAGTGTCATGCTTATTCTTACTCATCGGTAATCCTTGGATGAAATCCATACTGATTACCTGCCACTTGTATTCTAGTATAACATGTTGAAATAGAAGTTCTGCTGGATGAACATGTTCAGCTTTTACTCTTTGACATTCCAAACATTGTGCTACATACTCAACCACTTCTTTCTTGAGTTTAGGCCAGAAATACAATGTTTTCAAATCAGCTACCATCTTTGTTATTCCAGGGTGTCCTGAATAAGGTGTATTGTGCATCTCATGTAAGATCAACTTCCTCAACTCTCCTCCTTCTGGTATATACATCATTCCTTGGTATCTCAAAATACCCTCTGGTTCTATCTCATATCCATCATAGCGATGGTCTGAAGAGTCTCTTTCCAAGGCTTGTTTAACTCTTATATAAAGTTCATCTTTGGAAAGATTCGACAACACTTGTTTCTTCAAATTTGTCCTTGTTGTAACCATTGCAGATAGTTGTCTTCTTCTGTTGAGAGCATCAGCTACTCTATTTTCCTTCCCTTGGATATATTCAATACCAAAGTCATACTCACTTAGAAATTCAAGCCACCTTCTCTGTCTTGCATTTAGGTTAGGTTGTGTAAAAATATACTTCAATCCTAAATGATCCGTTTTAAGCTCAAAAGGCTTCCCTAAAAGGTGATGCCTCCACATTTGTAATGCATGCACAATAGCTAGTAGTTCTAAATCATGTGGAGCATAATTCATCTCATATTGCTTTAGCTTTCATGATTCATATGCAACCACCTTTCCTTCTTGCATCAATACTGCTCCCACACCTTCACCCGAGGCATCTGTAATTACTACAAAATGTCCATTGGGATCTGGTATTGTTAATATTGGTGCTTTTGTCAATTTCTGCTTCAGGAGTTGAAATGATTCCTCATATTTCTCAGTCCATTCAAACTTTTTTTTCCTTTTTCTGAAGTGAGGTAATTGGTGCCGCTATCCTAGAAAATCCTTCCACATATTTTCTATAATATCTAGCAAGACCCATAAAACTTCAAACTTCTGAAACATTCTGGGGCATTGGCCAATCTACTATTGCTTCTATCTTTGCAGGATCAACTGAAATTCCTTCGGCGGATATGACATGACCTAAGTATTGCACCTTTTCCTAAAAGAAGGCACACTTAGATAATTTCCCATAAAGTTTATGATCTCTCAATCGTTGCAAAACTATCCTCAGGTGCTTCTTATGTTCTTCTTCATTCTTATAATAGATCAATATGTCATCTATGAAGATTAGAACAAAGTCATCCAAGTATTCTCTGAAAATACTATTCATGAGGTTCATGAATGCTGCTGGGGCATTAGTTAAACCAAATGGTACAACTGTGAATTCATAGTGCCCATACCTTGTTCGGAATGCAGTTTTAGGAATATCTTCATCCTTAATCCTTAACTGATGATATCCGGATTGAAGATCGATCTTGGAGAATACAGATGCACCTTTCATTTGATCAAATAATTCATCTATCCTTGGTAGAGGATATCTATTTTTGATGGTTACTTTATTCAACATCTTATAATCAATGCATAACCTCAAAGTACCATCTTTCTTCTTTACAAAGATCACTGGTGCACCCCACGGGGATACGCTTGGTCTAATAAAACCTTGCCTAAGCAATTCTTGCAATTGAGCCTTAAGCTCATACAGTTCTATCGTTGTCATTCTATATGGAGCCTTAGATTGCGGCTCCATTCGAGGTAAGAGTTCTATAGAAAAATCAAACTCTCTCTTAGGTGGTAACTTGATAAGATCTTCTGGAAAGACATCTAGAAACTCTGCAAGGACAGGATAATCTGTAGGACTTTTCTCTACATTATTCAAATCGTTAACCATGATGGCAATGATGGAACATCCTTTTCTTTGGGCCTTCTTGAGTTGCATTGCCGAAATGTATCTCAATTCAAGAGGACTTTGAGACCTAAAAATTCAACAGAATTCCCAAAATTATCCATGCAACTAATGACCTTATCTTCATAGTTCACTATGGCTTTATGTTCAGTCAACCAATTAATACCTAAGATCACATCATATGATCCTAGTGGTGCAACATAAAGGTTAACTTGGGTTTGGAAACTAGGAAGTTCTAATTCACTGCAAAATAGACAAGTATCTACCCTCTTTTATGCTCGATTTCCATACTGAACCATCCATGAATTTGAAATATAACCAGGTTTAACAGATATTCTAGAAACTACTTGTGGATAAACAAAACATTCAGTAGCTCCCGTATCTATTAAAATAGAAACTGGTTGTCTAAAGAGCTTACTCGTAATTTGGATAGGTGCGGCTTGGAAATCAGCTTGACGATTGTCGACAGCAATGTGAATCTGATGTTGAGGGGCTCCTTGCTGATATGATCCTCTCTATGCTAGGGTACGTTGTGGACAATTGGAGGTGTAATGACTCCCTCCACAATTATAACACCCATCCCTAGGACCAAGATGGCCACCTGACCTTCCTCTATCCATATTTTGTTGAGCATTGGTGTTATAGTTTGCTTTCTTATTTCCATCCTGATTTGCTCTTCCTTTTTCCTAGGTGTTGGGTCCCCTCTTAAGATTTCTTATCTGCCGATTGTTGCTATTGTGATTCCTTTGGAAATTTATATTCCCAAAATTCGGTCGGTTGTTCTCATTCTTTTGGAGGTTCCCCAATTGTTGTAACTTCTTCTCTTGCTTAGTCGCCTTTTCAAATACCTCCACTATAGTTAATGGATTATGGATATCCACCTCCGCTCCTATATGGGTTCTTCAACCCAAAATGAACTTTTGAATGTGGAACCTTTCATCCATCTGGTATTGCGGAACATACTTAAGGAGATTAGTAAATTTCTCCTAGTACTATGTTACCGACATACTACCTTGAGTAAGGTTTTGAAATTCTATCATCTTCTTGTCGAAGAATAACTATGGAAGCCACCTTTTCCTGAAGGATTGTAAAATCAAATCCCAAGTGATCTCTCTTGGTTGTAGTTTCCTTTCTGACTTTTCATTGTCCCACCAAGTAGTAGCTTCACCAGACAAGTGACACGCAGCCCAAACTGCCTTGGTTTCATTTGACATGTTGTGGAGACCAAAATATTTCTCCATTTCAATTACCCATGCCTCTGCACCATCGCCAATTGTTTTTCCATCAAACTTTGGCGGGGCTATCCTTTTCAAATCCTTTGCCAGCTCTTCTTCTATTCTAGCTTGGTTGTCAGGTTGCTCCTCAACCCTTGGGGCTTCCTGTTGAACTTCTCTGACCCTTCGAACCTCTTGTTTGAGATCATTCATCCTTGCACTCTGCTGATTGAGCAGATCAAGAATCTGATCTAACCTTTCATTCCCATTACTTGACCCTGCCCTTGTGGTTCTTGAGGCCATTTCTATTTATTAATTCTACAACAAGGAGATATTGATAATTCTTAGCGATAAGAGACATATTTGCAATGTTACGTCTTTCGTAACTTTTATAATATTCCCTAACTTATAGCCTTATAAAACAACTAGAGAGTTTAATAATCTTATTGAATATTTAAGGAAAACAATATAAATTTAAAATATAACGATATCAAATAATTTCATTCTACTTCTTTCCATTTACTATATAAGTTAGGTTCAAAGTATATATATATATAGATATCATTAAGAAATACACAAAAAAAAATTTAACTCAAAATACAATAGAAGACATCTTTATTTGATAATAGAAGAGAATACATCTTTATTTTATAGTAGAAGGGATTACATCCTTATTCAGTAATAGAAGGAAAGACATTTTTATTGAAGTGTTGTAACATGTTACATCACTCATCAGAAAGAGTCAGGGGAGTGGATTCTTTCGACTCATTAGGACTTAATGGGGTATATCCTTCCGATTCAATCTCACTTAGAGGGGTATACTCCTCAGATTCTTCAGAACTGATTACTATTGGCCTTATAGGTGAATATTCCAACTCAGGCTCTTTCTCTTTTTCAGGGATATTCTTCTCAAAAGGTATTACAACACTTTCTTCTGGGACTTGTTTCACTTTAAAAGGGCCGTCATCCAAAACTGGCTTAACAGGTGATTGAGGATCCTTTTTAACCCTCAGGTCTACTGACTTTCAGGCTATTTTCTTGGTACGAACCATTTCTGTAATGTTTAAACAAAAAGCAATTAATTTCCAAATTTATCTTAGCGAAGTGACTCATATAGGTCCTAGTGTTATAAACTTAGGCTC
The DNA here is from genome assembly GCF_030272615.1 of Cryptomeria japonica. Taxonomy (NCBI): domain Eukaryota; kingdom Viridiplantae; phylum Streptophyta; class Pinopsida; order Cupressales; family Cupressaceae; genus Cryptomeria; species Cryptomeria japonica. Next base: position 184,202,219 of record NC_081405.1, read on the forward strand.
TGATACCAAAATGTAAAGATGTCAATCTAGGATCTAACCCTAAATTACTCTTTATTCATAAATAAACTTAAATTTCAATCTCTAAGCATATTTTATACAAGATATAAGCAAACATCGAAAATGGATATAAATTACATTCATAGATATATCATAATAATGCACATGAATAATACAATAGCCAATACTAAGAATTTCTTATTTCCTACTTAGGCTTCCAAATTTCCTTAAGAATATAAAAAGAAGATGCATCCGTCGATCTTTAGTCTGAGTCGCTTCCTTCTGTCTTTTGAACGCAGACAAGAACAAGAATCGAGTGCTTTTTCCGCCCAACCTTGAAGCTTACGCTTCCCCGGAATTCTTGGTCAATCTAGAATACCCGACCCTACATGAATTGGTTTAACCAAAGAATTCAAAAGCAAGAGGGAATCTGGTGCATGCCTAGATAATATATGCATTTTCATTTTTCCTACTTCATTCTAAGAAACAAGCATTCGCTATCATACTAGGATGTGGTAGAGAGCATAAATAAGGAATTTCCATTGTTTTCTACGGATAATTCAAACAATAACTCGGCCGAGTATATGCCATGCATAGAAAAATAATAGTTGGAAAAAGCAACTATTCTCCCTAAAACATCCACATTCGGCACCTGTCCCGAAAGGTAAATTTTCTAACTCAAGCTTAACCCTAGCTTGATTCCCTCAAACACAAATTCCATTGAGAATACAATCTTTCTCTTAAAACAAAAATAGAGATATCATTTTTCCTTAATAATCATTAATTGTCTAATATATATCTATCGAAGACAATCTTTCATATTTTGGAAAACGATAAACTTTTATAAGCAATAATCTTAAAATCAATCTTTCGACTAAATAAAGTACATACAAAAGAAGGTGTTATACATGTATGAAATTAATCTCATATATAACCAAAAGTACGCAAACACATTCTTAAAATAGAAATAGAACTAATTATTTTTGTTCAAAATACAATATTAACAACATCTTTTCTCTAAATTCTTTTCTTCTATTCCACAATGGTTTACAAAGAATTTCAAATAAAATAATAAAAATTACTACCCATTTGGACGTACATATCTATTATCTAAACTTCCATTTCTACACATTTTATACCAAATTTAACAAATAAAATAAAACATAAACAAAGGATTCTAACCTCTTGGAAACTTAGAGTGGATTGTAAGATTTTGACCTTGTCGTTCTTCGTCAAATGATTCCATGCCTTGATCGCAATTCTCTCTCTCTCTCCAACTATTCTTATCTCTATATAAGCTATCTCTCTATCCAACTATTCTTACCTCTATATCCAACTATCTCTCTATCCAACTATTCTTACCTCTATATCCAACTATTCTTCTCCTCTATATCCAACTTATTCTTCTCACCTCTCCCTGTGAGAAGGAATCAAACAATGTGTGTGTTTATACGTCTATTTATTCTAATCTTCAGCTACGTTTGCTACTATCCTTTGGACCTTATTTACTGTTACCATTATTTCTATTGTCATGTTTATTAGTTGGTTATAACTGAAATCTCCACGCATGTCTTTAAATTAAATACGACCCTCATTTTGTGGCAAGCTCGAGTCTTTTTATTCATTAAACTTGCAACAATTTTAGTTGGAGCTTTGATTGCTGCTTGAGTCGAACATGGATCATGGAGGCGTTTACACTAACTGTCGACTTCTTAGCTTATACACCGAAGAGTCACGTTGCATGCCAAGTCACCCACCAAGGATCATGGGAGTGTTAAGTCTCCCATCGTGCCTTGGCCTGCGTAAATGTTTTGACCACGGCTACCATGGGTGGAGGGAGTCAACTAACAAACCGACCAAAGCGGTTCTTCCTTTGGCTTCAAACAGTCATTTACCCTTAACCCGCCACCTTTTACTATTAACATGTTTAATAAAACAATAATATATTTGTAATATGGTTTTTTTTCTTATAATTTATTTATATTTTATATATATATTTAATGACTTTTTATTAATATTAAACATTAAACTTTGTTTAATAAATTCTTTGATAAACCCTTTCTTTGATTAAATATATATATCGGATTTTCATTACATAATTTAATTTCATAAATACATAGACAATAATTACATACATATTTACAAGTACATGATCAAATTATTATTAGAATTCATATACACATATATATATAATGCGTATATATTTTTAATCTCAAATGATTATGTATATGTATAAACAAAATTCTTGACGAAGTCAAATTTCACGATAATTGGATATTGATGTATGTAGATGATTGAATAAATTTCTCATATATATATATTATACTATTATTCAGTTTTCAAAAGTAAACTCATAAGTACAATTTTCATACATTTATACATATCTAAAAAGAACATTAAACCTAGGGTCAATATTCAGTTTTGAATCGTTTATACATTCTATCTCTTTTAACAATAAAGCATAATATTTCACAATCACTCACACAACTTAGATTTAATTCAAATACTACTCACATCATGCAATTAATGCACATGTATAAACATTTAAATCAATCTACTTCTCATTCCAAATTCATCATTTCAATTTGAACAAACACTCAAATAAGGTCATTTAAATCATCCATATTTTCAAGATGCAAATTATAAATCCTAATGTGGTGTGTGAGAGATTCCCTTTTCCATCGAAGTCGTTTAGTTAAAAGCAATTCTGCCTGATTCATGTTCTCGCCTTCGACCTCCTTCACCTCATCCTGCATTACTTGCACTCAAAAGTTTATTAGTATTGACAAACCCAAAAGAATATTTAAATGTCAAATTTCATATCAATTGCAGGAGTAAAAAGAATACTATATTTCCTCATACTAGATTATGAATGATCTAATCTATTTTAAATTTAAAAATCACATTACATCTTTAAATTGCACATTATTAAATAAAACGATTCGTGACACCAGTTGAGTCATATTTAATGCAATCTTGTTTAGCTCTTGAATATCCTAATTAGTAGTTTTCTTCTTTAGTCTAGCTCTGGTTCTCTTGCAAGTACCCATATTTTTTGTTGACCCCCATATTTTGCCTCAATTATTGTGCCCTCAGTTAAATTAACCTAAAACTTCAACTTCTTAGATTTTGATGAAATGACAATTGATCTTAGGATTTTGGGACATTCTATTTGACCCTAATGTGCATAGATAAACCACGCAAGGTTGGATCCCTTGAGTGTATGGATAAGAACTTAATAGATTTGTAGCTCTGATACCATGTCAAAGTTGATGATACAACCACAAGAGTCAAGAATCGTCTACAAGTAAAACACCTATCAGACAAAATAGATCAAGCAAGGATAATTTTCTCACTAACCTGAGAATTTTGTGTTGATTGAAAAAAATATTATGTAAATACAATGAACGAATGAATTCTTATAAAAGGATGAATGGAATACTAGATGAAAAACCCTAATGCTCGATTAAATTATATAGCACCAAAAGTCACAAATGAGACAACTTAATCTATTATTAACTTGATTAAATAAAAGGAAAAGCACCTAAGCTTAGTTTAAGTGAAAAGTAATAAAAGGAAAAAAATGTTCAGTCTAGAGAAACATTTATGTCGAGAAAGTAGGGTTAAATGAATAACAAAAGAAGATTAATACAATCATAATTGATGGAAAATTCCCCATTCTTTAAATGTCTTCCTGGTTTGTGATGAAATCACACTATCATCGATACTTTGGTTGATTCCATAATTGCATTTACTGTCTTCACCATCATCTCCAAATGTAGTTAATGTGTAGTGCTTGCAAAATGATTTAGGTGAGGGTACTACTTATACCCAATCTTAATATGCACAAATCTATAACACTCGTAATCTTTGTTCTTTGAAATGCGTACTCTTATTTATTTAGTGTTATTATTCTTAATTTTATATTCATGCCACCTAACTCTTCACACTACTTGGATATAATTGAAACGGTAAAGCAAGATCCAAACGAATATATGTGTTGGCCAAATAGTTTTGGATTGCTTGCTATGTTGGTTAAAGGTGGTTAGATATGATGAGTTTTGTAATATGTATGGGAAGTTAAAGTTATGTTTAACTTTAAAAAAAAAAGGTTCAATTGTATATTTTTTAAAAACATTTTATGGATCATTATCTAGTTTTATTATAAGAAAAAATGTTATTTGTATAAATACCAAATTAGACAAAAAAAAATATACTTTTCCATATTTAATCATATTAATTTATTTTTCCAAAATTAGACCAATCGTAAATGAGAATTAACATAATTAATCTTTAAACCAAACTTGGTTTAACCCCAACTATAAGTTGCACGTGTCTCAAAATACATTGTTCTACAACTTATACATTGTTTATCCTTATCTAGACTTATGCATGGTTACAAAATTATGTCTAAGCTATCCACAACTAAACACTATTTATGACGCAAATTTAAATAATTTAATTCTTAATCTTTCAAAAAAATTAAAAAATAACATTCACAATATTTAATATAAACAAATCTAATAAAATATATACATGTTAGCAAAAATCAATTTAAATTATTCAAATAATTAAACAATAATTATCAAATTAAAAAATGTCATCAAATAAAACCTAAAATACTTTAAACCTAATGTGAAAGGGACTTCCAATCATAATAATTATATACCAATTCTCAAGGTGTGTAAGGGATGATTCCAAATATAATAGATATTTAAAAACTTCACTCCCAACCTCATATTTTTTGAAATCTTCCATGTGAGATTATTTAAATAAAAAAAATCAGCAAAATGTATATTTCATTTGGAAAAAGTGAATCTTGAAGGCCCTTGAAGTATCATGGATGTATGTGCTTCAATGTTAAATCAACTTTAAAATTGTCTAAAAAAATATCATAATTAAAATTTGACCAAAACTTAAGATAAAAGCACATAAGTTTATAATTTTCACTATTACAATTATTTATCTTTAATTGATTTACTCATTTATTAACACCTTTTAAATATTTTTAAAAAATCATTATATTTCATTTCAATGTTATTATCTTTTTCTATAAATAAAAATGTATAATTATAAACAATATATTACATTTATTAATATTTATTATTATTATTATTATTATTTTTAATGGTAAGTGCTATCAGCTGTGGGGATAGCGCCCTAATTTATTATTTTTATTATATATATAATTTTAATTTAATAATTATAATTTTAATATTATATAATAAAAAAATTATATATTTAAATTTCTTTAAAGTGGCATCTTCTAGAAAATTTGTCTTCATTATAACACCAATAAAAACTATTCTCCTTCATCTCTAATCATGATTAAATTTCTTAAAGTTGTTTTCTAAATCCCATAAACAATGCATGCTTTACTTAATAAATAAATGTAAGCTCAAATTTATAGCTGATGTCATAGTGTAAATTCGGTTAGAAAAGGATGAAAAATCCTAAACTCGCGTGTGAAAGGAATTATGGTAAACTAGGTATATTTAGAACCTAGGTAATATATTTCCTTCCCCCTCCAAATGAATTATGAATTGGCATAACAAAAAACATTTCATCCTTTTAAATCACCACTTTAATGTCACACAATCCGTACAATAAAATTTATTGTTTGGGAGTTGCACGTACAATATGTTTTTTGACAAATGAATTAAATGTATAAATATATATTGTAGATATTATTTGAAAAAATTGAATTTTATACCTACTATATTTAGTATGAACCAATAATAAGAAAGAAAAATGACATTTTTGCAATCATAAAAAATAAAAATTAAATAAAGACTATAGAATTTTTGTTCAAGAATTTTCATTCTTTAAAGTGATTGGCTAAATTAATGATCAACCAATATTTAAGTCTTTAAATCTTACTCAACCAATTAGACTTCTAATTTAATTGCAATATAATCAATTAAAGCAATTCAAGTCTTTTTAGGGTAATGAAGGTTGTTTAAATAATTTATTTATTATTATCTGACATTTTTTTATTACTATCCTTGTGTTTCTAGGCTCAATTAGTTGAATTAAAATTTTAAACAAACCCAAACAACTGAAAATTTTCAATTTTTTTGTTGTGGTAGATGATGAAGAAATGAATAAAGGTATTTCACAAGGAGAATTGTATAGCAAACAAAATTATAATATAAATATTTTTTGTGTGTGTATTGTGATAGTGTTGAATAAATATAAATTTGGGAAACAAGATAATTTTTATAAAGTAATTTATATAAAAAATAATTTATATTTTTTCTTATAAACTTGATAAAATAATAAATATATATTTTTTGTGTGTTTTGATAGTGTTAAAAAATATAGACTTTGGAAACTTAGGACAAAAATATTTCTTTTTCTTATAAACTTAAGCCTTTGTTGTTCATATTTCTAATTTTAATAAAATAATTTATATAAGAAAAAGCATGTCTTTTTCCTTTCAATCTTGACTGTTTCTTTTTCTTATTTCTAATTTTAATATAACAACTTTTATAAGAAAAAAAAATTCTATTTTTTTCTGTTTCTTTAATTTTACTTTTTATAAATAAGATAATTATTTGCTTCATAGAAATAAATAAATATATATATATATATATATATATATATATATATATATATATATATATATATATATATATATATATATATATATATATATATATATATATATATATATATATATATATATATATATATATATATATATATATATATATATATATATATATATATATATAAAAGTTTATATCATCATACAAATCTCAATGAAATCAAACTTGCAATTGTCCTATAAAAAGGTGCAAGAAGATAAAAACATAGATGTCTAGTAAGAAAAAAACTCTAGAGACAAACTTGATGTAGAGGGATGGTGATAGAATTCCATAACAAAACTAATATATATGAAATTACTTTAACTCCTATCCAATGCTCTAATATTTTGGGCCTAACTTTCATCTTTCAAAAGAAGAATCACACCATTCATTGACTGAGCCAAAAAGACTATGTTTAGGTTTGTCATAACTAAATGGTGTCTAATCCATAATTGAGGCTTTAAAGGACACAATTAATATGACCAACATTATAGTGCAGTAAAAGCTAAGTTTGTGGAAGTATTTAATGAATTAATGTCTTACCATACACCTATTCTACTTGATGTAAGATTTGTATATGCCTATATGTAGATTATACAACCCATTGCATTCGTATGGCATTTCCATGGATATTAAATTACAGCCATCAATCTATTATAAATGTGAGAAATGACTTGATAGGCAAGAATGCGATCGCATGTTTTCATTTGCATATGGTGTTGGGAAGAAGCATTCATGGCTTGGGGCGATCCTGACCTACTTTGTTTTTCATTTTACATGCTTTCCTTCTATAGAATGCCTACAACAGCACTTGCCCCTCCCTATTGTCAAAAATAATAACATTTATTTAATGAAATGATGTTATAAGCTGCTTTACTACTGATTTTTCCTCTACTTGTTATACCTTTTTACAGTATTTATTTGACAAAAAGTATTTATTTATTTGACATTACATATATCCATACTTACCTAAATAGTTTTATATGCCAATAATGCTATTATAGTTTTATATGCTAAACATACTAGAACCAATTTCCATACACCAGAATCTTCTATGATAAATGTGTGTGGAGAAGCCATGAGTAAATTAACCCTCAAAGCCATCTCATATATTTGGGCATATGCTACTTGGCAACTTTCTAGTACCATCTTTCTAATACCAACAAAAACTACTAGTTTAACTATTCTTTTAGCTGTCGAATGAAGGTGTCGCCACATCTCAACATGTGGGAAGTTTAGAAATACAAGTGTCTAGCTCAAGGAAATCTCTCTACTCTGCTACGTATAATCTTATATATTGATCCCCATTTAAACTGTAATTCATAACAGGCAACTAACAGCTTTGGAAGAGAGAGGGAGATCAATAGAAAGGGTGTTTAACTAATGGAAACTGTATTCATTATACTTGTAGGTATATAATCAATTTTTGTTTTTTGTTATGGGTTCCCTAAGTTAGGCCATCATAATTAAGTTATAAGACAACCACACTGGTTTTGCTACTTATATTTACAGAATTGTAGCCAAGCCTGTTCTATAGCATTCAACAATTACTATATTTCGCATAATGCCATACAACTAGAAAATATTTCAAGTTGTTGTATGTTTTCAATTTCAAGACAATCTCTGCTCTAAACTATGAAAATTTTATAGACCTTACTCTAAACAAATCCGCTGAAATATCAAATTTCAGCAAATTCTACACTGTTATCATCATTTCACACTTGCATTCCAAGATTTTCTCAATTTGTTTTTGGGCATTTTGGTGCCGCCTTTCTTCAAGTGTTTCTTCATAGATGTTCATCTTTCTATATGTATATGCCATGTCCTTAAATCTTAAGCTTCTTGCCCAATCTCCCAACCCCATTTTCTTCGTCTTCAATGACATTTCAGAATATGAAATTTATTGGGTACACTAAAATTTAATATTAGATTTGATTTCAACTATTTTGGATTTGATGAATCCAATTTATTTATCTATATGAAACAATTGTGACCAGACTTATTCTAATAAGCTAATCATTAACAGAGTTCTTTTAATTGAAAATTATTGGATTGCTTAGACATTGATATAAGAGATTAAAAAATATACACCCAGAAGCCCGGATTCACATCTCTGCATTTTTTTAAAATTGAATTTTCTTTGGCAAGCTTTGGTTTCCTCTGAAGGCTCCATCAGTTTTGTCAAAGTTTTGGCTTGGCTTAGATTATTTAAAAAATCTGCTACTCTTTGTACCTGTTTAGATATCCATGGAGAAAACTACATGCTCTCTTCTTGCAATTTGATTTTTGTGAAATTGATTTGTTTCCTCTTTTTAGCCATTTAATTTAAATTATTAAGAACTCACATTTCCTAAGAAACAGGAAATAACTATCGCTTCCATGAGCAGAAAATGTAATCTTTGTTTAAACTAACCAGAAATATGTGCCACTTAACTTTAGCCCCACTAAAATTCTAAAATATTATCCTCTATTTTGAAATGCAAATAATCCCCAAACAACCCTTCAAAATGAAACACAAGAAACTGTAAATTGCAAATTATAAAAGTTTGTGATAAGAAGCATACCTTTCAACAGTCTCAAAAAATCATTTACAGAGGAACAAATGTGCCATGAAATTTGCTCCCCTATAAAACAAACGAATTTTATATAAAAAATGAGATTAAGAACCCTAGAAAGATAGAAATTTTCACAATAAAAGAAAAAAAGGCAAGGTAGTTGAAATTGTTTCACAAGACTTGTAAGATTACATTATTGATGGAATTCCTGTGTTCTTTGTTGAGCAGGAGAATGACATACATTCACTACAAAGGCAATAAAAAAAGGATAGGTAGAATGCAAAGAGCTGAAAAATGTTGAGGCAATGAAAATAGGATATGCAGAGAAATGAAAAAAGAGAGAAGTTCATAGCAAGTATTCAATAGGCATTGAATGGGCAAATATCTTACCAAAGTTTGGTACAATAAATGCTCCCATCGAATTGGGGCTTTGTACTATGCCTACAGATTTCCTTTCACTCATATATTTTCCAAGGCAATTGCCAGTTGCGTAGTAATAATTGTAGTACTTACAATTAAAATGAAATAGTTAAAATGAGTGTGAAGTTTGGAAATTTTATTGATTTTTTTTAATAAAAGCAAATAAATTCAATTTTTACAACGATTGTTACTCCGGTTAACCAATAGGAAAACAGAAAAATATTTTTGTTTAAATGATTTAAATATGCATAAATATTCAAACTATATAATTGCTTACAAATATTTAAAATTCTGAAAGATGATTGGTCCATTGAAAATAGAAAATGCATCTAACCGATGCATAAGTATCCTGCCTGTCGGCAGGAACTAATAAGCAAAAAAATAGTGTGTTCTTAATCAAAAAGTGGATTCATTAAGTCTTACTTGTTCTTGTTTTCACTTATTTTTATTAACAGGTTTTAATATTTAATTTTGATTTAATCTTTTCCTAAATTTAATCTTCTATCATAATAGTAAAATATATTATAGAAGTCATCCCTTTGGCTTTAAACTTGGAGCCCTACTTTGAGGCTTGTTGACCATACCCCCAAACATACAAAACATGTATCTTCCTCTTTGTCCTAACTCCTAATCTATCTCAATTTTGTTGCTGATTTAATATTATTTAACATACCACATTAAAATTTATGCCTCTTATCTTTTGTCATCCTTTGTCAAAATGTGTTGGCAATGTATTCTAGTTAAGTTATGTCAACTTTTCTTCACCCCAAATTTCATCTTACTAACTAAATGTTGGATCCATGGTATGTGATATTGTGTTCCTTATTATTTTCAAATCTAGTTCTTCTCCTTCTTGATAGCCATATTTTTGTACACACAAATTGTTATGTGTATTATCCCTTACAATTTTATGCATCTAGACTGTGGTACTTTTGCTTACATGTATTCCCTTGATCATGATGCTCCATTAACTACAATCATAAGGGAGGATGAAACTTGCATGTCAATTTTTGCATCCCTGTACCTTTTTTTTTTTACTCATTTTTTTGTCAATCAAGTCATAAAAATGGTGATGTTGGCTGAGGTTTTAGTCCCACCTTTACTTGTATTAGATAGCATCCTCCCTTATGTGATACTACTCCTCTAAGGCAAGAGTTTGCATTACTTTTTCTATATTTATTTCCACAACTATTAACTTGTCAAATGAACAAGAATTTTTTATTTTTAAATGGCCTCAAACATAACTAACCTAGGTACTACTATTATTGAAGGTTTGATGACACATTAGAATGACACTAACCAAGGAAATTTGTCCCTAATGTATTTCAAATTTTATGTCTTATTAGATGGCCCTAATTTTTCATTCTCTCCATTCTATAATTTGATCATGAATATTATTAAAAAATATAAATTAATTGATTAATATTTTTTTATGGTCCCCCCTTAAACCATGCTTAAATAATGGGCGTTGAAACCCTAACTCCTACATGGATTTTACCTTGGTGAAATTCAAAACCTAATAAAAGTGTTTTCTCATTTTTTCTTTTCAGAATTTAGTCATATGGATGTCATTCTAAAATATCGACCTAGGCTTGTCTATGCTTTTTGTCAATTTTTCACACCAAAGAAAAAGGGATTTTGTAAAGACCTCAATATTATTAAAATATTAAATTATTAAATTACAATAAATCTTCACAAATTTACCCATAATTAAGAAAAACACTTTAACAATTAATCCAAAATGCTCCATATACAAAAGTAGCTACATAATGTTATAATGACACATTATTTAATATAACTCAACATAATAATTGAATTACATTAGCCATTAGGTCTATAATCATAAGAAAGATTAATTTAGTTACAAGAGGCCATAAGGTTATTTACTATGAATAAATAATACAAGGCTAAATATCATCCTAATAAGGACTCCCAACATATATCTCCCACACTTAAATCATAGGCAAGAACACTAACGTAGCGCTTTACCACCCAACCACAAAGTATTTACGCTTTCCTGAAGTTCTTCCTGACACAAAGAACCATCACCCTGCGCAAAGTAGTCTAGCAACTCGAAACTAGCAAGAGATGGAATATGGTGCAACATGAATACATCTAACTATATTTAACCTATGACTATGCAATTCCTTTATTCACAATATGGAAGAAGTAGGAAAGAAAAAAACATTAGTGAATTGTATATACTTTGGCCAAATATTTTTCCAACTACTGGCAAGTAGACCAGGTGTCAAGGTTTACCCTCCCTTGTTGTTCCATATTTGACACTTGTCCAATACTCACAACCATGCTTATAGAAGTTTACACAACACACATAAGCATAGAAAGGTTGCAAGAATGCTTAAGTTCATACAATAGCATACAAGAAATCATAAATAAATACAAGAGAATATAAAGATTACAAGAACGTATACAAGATTACTTGCACATACATAGGTATACACAATGTACCAGAATCATCAATAGTGCATAAGAGAATAAAAGAGCATACGAAAGCAAACAAGATCGCATAAGTACATACAAGTGCACTAAACTTTGCATATCTATTTAAGTCAATAAAAGCACACATGAACTTTCATAAGCATATAGTTTCGTTGGTCAAAGTAATTCTGCTTGCTTATGTCAAGATTTGAAAACAATACTCGAGTTATAATTGTGCATTTATTAAGTTCGAGAAAATAAATTCATTTACTCCTTAATGTCATTTTCCTTTACAAGCCATCCTACTTATATGGATTCAAGGAAGGCATTTATCCAAATTGGGATAAAATCTACATAAGATGGTCTATTTGGTATACATCTCTTTAAATATTAATCTTTGAATATCCAAAAGTATATAGAATAACCATTTAAGGTATGGGTTATACACTCTACGATGACTCATTATCTGAAATCTAACATGATTACATATAAAATCAACACTAACTGCTCTACATTCAAATGATATAATATGAATTCTAAGTACAAAAATTTCTACTAATAGGCTCATACAAGGTTGAATAACAACAATATATTTAATTCTCCTGATGAGTCTCTTTCAATCTTATACAAAATTTACTTAAAATACCCTAAGGACAATCATTCTAATAACCTACAAAAGAATGGACAATCTACTTTACAATGTTTAAGTTATCATACACTTTTTATTTTTCGTGATTTCATTCGACATGAAATATATAATGTATATTTAATTATCTAATCACTCTCATGGTTTCACAATTTAATAAGTTGTCATCAACTTCAAAATAAGAAAAAGAAGTCATAAAATTTTCAAAAGGAAACCAAACTATAATTCTTAAGCAATCTCATATGACTATGACACTCAATAATATATTACCCTTTTAAAATTTCTATCAATTTCTAAAAGACTAAAAAAAGTTTTAATAAAAAAAACATTTTTTTTTATAAATTAAGTATTAATAATGCATGATCTTTTTATAAATAAAATAAATAATTATTAAATCAAACTACATATAAAGAAAGTAAATTATTAATTAAAAACAGGATGCATGTCTTATAAGAAAAGTAAAGTCTTGTCATTAATACTTTGTAAACTATATTGACTTTTCTCTTCTTCTTTTTTTTGATGAATAGGCCTTCTCTATTAATTAAAAATATTAAAGTACATATTCACAACAAAAGGCTGAGGGATACGAGATCACCCTGCAAGAGTCACTCGGCCAGCGGCCGGAAACAAAAACAACAAGCTATTCATCAAAAAACTTCCTTAGGCAGCCAAAGCAGAGGTAGCTGAGGGTGGAGGATTGGGGTCATCTTTTTTTCCCCATACATCAGTGGGGCCAAGAGTCAGGATTGGCACAGACCACCCATCTTCTGGATCTCTTTCAATTTTCCTTCCTCCTGCCTGAGAGGCGATATTGCGAAAGCCAAGTGAGGAAACTTGGAGGAGGTGGTAGAGGGCCACCCAGAATCAGCAGCAACAATAGGAGAAAAGGCCATAGGAGCATCAGAGGGCCACCCCGAGGCAGAGCCACACCGCAGTGGGGAAGTCAAGTAGCAACACCAAGCACTATCTCTCCCGCTCGAGGAGCGGCGGGGAGGCTAGGACCACAGGGTCTAAGAGCGGCAGGCAGAGGAGCAATGACCACGGCGGCAGCCACGGGGCGGATTACGGTCAATAGAGACAGAGTCCGGTAGTACTCGGGCAATCGCACAAGGGGCATTGCCCCAGTGTTGGAGGAGCTCCTGAAGGTGGGCCACCTCTAGGGCCACCTTGTCAGCTTGTACCTGAATCTACATTAATATATTATTACAAATGCAAACTTTAGCATAAAGTGAAACATTAATATTCAAACAGCTGTGAGAAAAAATAACAGCATTTTTATCCTTCCAAAGAGTGAATAGGATCTCCATTCTGAAAGCATGCCATATCTGAGAGAACTTATAGTGGATTTTAGGCGAATCACTAGAAGAGCCATGTTCTAGGAAAATGGCTTAGGCCGAAAAGGCTGGAAAAAGTCATGAATCCAGCTCCAATACTATTGAGCTCTTCTACAGAACTAAAAGATGTGCAAAAAAGTTTCTGGGTGACTACAAAAAGGGCATCGAGGATCAGGAACTCCCAAATGCTTGAGTCTGGAACCCAAGGCAGGCCTTGAAAGAGAACACACCAAGCAAAGTGTGCAATCTTAGGTTCGGTGATGCTAGACCAGACAGCCAAAAACCTGAATCTCCAAGTAGTCTAAGAAGACTACAAGTGCCACCGCTGATTGAGAATATGAACCATAGGTAGATGAGGAACCAGTTAGAGATAACCCATTTTGGGTTTGTAGTTGGTGAAAGGAGTCCAAGGATACCACTTCCAGTCTTTCCACCAAGGTCTAACAAACCAAATACCGAGCTTATGAAGTAAATTTGAGGGAAGGGTCGAGACTAGAAGGTCATAAGTCTATTGATCTGGCTGAGACAGGTGAAACTAGACCTGAAGGTCCTCCCAAGACCGAAGGCTCATAGTAGATCTGGAAAAAAGATCCTTAGGTGTAGGAATGCCATGCTTGTGAAAGCACAAAGCACTGACACCCTGAATTTTGGCCAAAGGTAACCCTTGCACCTGAAAAAGAGGGGACCACCAAAGGTTGTGTTGATTCATGGATAAGTCGTTCTAAAAGCCATCGTCAGTCCATCGCAGCCAAGGCTTGATAGCTTCCCAAGCACACCAAATACTTTTGACCACAAAAGTACCCTGTATCTGAACAGGGTCTTTCATGTTGAGCAAGGTTTGCAAGAAAATCCCCTTCCAAGCTGGCCTTTTGGAAGGAAAGCCTGAAGAAATGCAATGTCAAAGAAGAATTTTCCAGACCTCGTCACCAGATAAGGCTCTGATAACCCATTTAGCACATAAGGCCAGCCCTTGGTTCTGGGCAGAAATAAGATTGAGTCCTCCAGACTCCTTCGGGAGATGGCAATAATCCCAAGCAACCCTATGAAAACCATGATGGTCAGACCTAGAGGCCCAAAGAAAGGCCTGCATAAACCTTTCCAACTTCATGTAAGAGGCCTTTGAAGGAGCCCAACATGAGGAGTAGTAGACAAGGGTAGCGACCAACACTTTGGAACAGACTTGGAATTTACCAGCCAAAGAGAGAGGCTTGGTGATCCAATAGGCAAGCTTGTTCTCGATTCTGGCTAAGACCGCTGCCAGAGATCCAAAGGCGAAGCTTGGAAGGCAAAAGGAATGCCTAGAAAATGAAATGTTTCACTATGCTGAAGCCATTTCCAATCATACTGAAGGATCTAAGGCAAAGTAGGAAGAAAAGACTTCCTGTAACATTGCGTCTTGTGCCACTGAATGGTCAGACCAAAAGCCAAGCAAAAAGTATTTAGACACTGAAGAGCGGACTGCACATTATCTTCATCCTCAATGAGACTGAGAAAGGAATCATCTGCAAAGTGGCCATTAACAAGTTGGGAAGGTGACTTAGGTAGGGAGATACCATGGACATGCCAAATAGCGATAACATTAGTAAGTAAGTAACCAAACCCTTCCACTGCAAGAGCATATAAAGCAGGAGCTAGAGGGCACCCCTAGCGAATGGATCTGAAAAGGCCAAAAGCCTCAGATTGTCGACCATTAATGGTGATGCAAGTCGAGGCATCTCCGAATAACATATGAACAAACTGGATGAATCGGGGACCAAAGCCAAGGGCTTTGAGCATAGCCAAGATAAAAGGCCACTCAATGCGATCATATGCTTTAGCAAAGTCAATCTTAAGAAAGATTGCCCATTGTTGAGAGCATCTGGCCCAATCCATCCCTTCCCAAATAGCAATAATATTGTCCAGAATAAACCTGGATTTAATAAATCTAGTCTGTTCCGAGCGGAAAATAAGTGGTAGGAGATGTCGAATCTTGAGGGCCAAAGCTTTGGCAATGACCTTATAAGAGACATTAAGAAAGGTGATAGGCCGCCAATTGCAAATGTCTTCTGGGTCCCCAGCTTTAGGGGTAAACTCAATGTTTCCCTGGTTAATCATTTTTCCAAGGAGCAAAAATGAAAAGCTTCCAAATAGACCTTATGAAGGTCAGGACCAACACAAGGCCAAAGAGCTTTGTAGAATTCACAAGGGAAGCCATCACAGCTTGGGGCTTTGTCATCTACCATAGAAAAGGCAGCTTCTTTGAGATGATCAATGGTCAGTAAGAGATCACAAAAGGCCTGCTACGAGTCAAAGAGTCATTTGGGAACAATGGCTAAGAAATCTTGCAAGGCTTGGGTTCTAGCCAAAGAATCTCCCTACGCTGTAAACAACTTCTCATAATGACGGACAAAGGCTTGCAATATGTCAGGCAATTCAGTGAGAAGAGACTGTCCCTCTTTTATTTTCTTAATCCCTACAAAGGTATGATGGGCACGTAGAGCCAGGAAGAATTCCTTGGAAGCCCTATCACCCACCTTGAGCCAGTGCAATTTGGCTTTGATTTGAGCTCCTCTGGCAGAGTGACTATCAGCTAGGATAAACGGAGTTGTAGGGTTTAATTAAAGGGATTCAAAGCCAAATCTTTTGTGCCAACACATAGAGCTTTGGTGGTCACATCAAATGACCACCTACGGTAGATGGTGAGTTGCCTACCATAAATGCGCAGAAACCTCGCAGAGCAGGAAATGGTGTCATGCCACCACACAATCCAACCAGTGTGATGATGGGGCCTTGGCTCAAGATTCCACACTCTTTGAATGTGGGCCATCGTGGACTGGTGGTGCAGGAGAGACGTGTTGAGGGAGAACTATGTTTTGGAAGGATGTTGCCTAGTTGTCTACCATTCAATGCTAAACTTTATCGGGAAGTGATCTAATAGCGTCACATCAACAAGAGGAGTGATGGGCAGATCATGATCTTCAGAAAAAGAGAAAAAAGATTGTGCAAATATCATAGAACAATCAAGCCTTTTAAGAATTATGTCAGAGCCAGCTCTAAAATTAGACCAATTGTGCCAGACCCCACTAGGACAGCGATGGTTGGTGTTAGGGTCAAAAAGACCCAATTTATTGTGCATATAGTACCAGGCTTCCCACTCTCCAGTTGTCCAGTGGAAAGGCAAAAAACCGTCCTTATCAGAAGCCACCTCAACCATATTGAAGTCCCCACACATGACCCAAGTGGCAGGTGGAAGATTATCCATGATCCATTGCCAGAGGTATGATCTTTCAACCGAATCATTAGGAGCTTAAACATTAACGATCCCAACGAAATGATTATCAATTGAAAGCAAAACCCAGATGGCGCACTGCATGGGATCAACCCCATGAGAAATAACTACAATGCACTCTCGAGGTGAAAGGAGAGTGACAACTCCCCCTCGACCAGCTTCATGCTGGGAAGGAAAAACAAGGCTATCTGGCCAAATAACATGGCATGCAGCATTGAGCATGAAACCTGCAATTTTATCTTTTTGGAGGCAAAGAACATCCAGGCCTACAATACGTTGATGAACATCTCAAACAAAATACTTTCTAGCGAGGTCTGTGAGACCTCAAACATTCCATGAGATGTAATTCATGATAAAACCAACATATCTTCCTCGCCCTCAAGAGAGGAGAAGCTATTGCGTAAAAAATTCGAGTCCTCAGTAGAGATGACTCACTGTTTTTCTAAACCACCATCTACAATCTCAACACGCCCTAAAGGGTTGCAAGAACGGCGTAGAGAATGTGGAGCAGAAATCGCAGACACAGCCTGAGGAGTGCGCACCCAAGGAGGACGAGCAGCACCCTCACAAGAAGGATTCCTTTGTTGAGCAAGGTTTCAAACCGGAGTGGGAGGTGCTTGGGAGGATGGAGACTGCATAAGAGGATCCGTCGTCGGTTGAGAACTGGAATTGACGAGAATCTTTTGGGCCGAAACTATAGGGGTTTTACCTTTACGAACCATAGTGGTCCATTCATCCTTCTTGGCTCCCTCCATCGGTCTAGAGCCAGACTCCTTAACAAGGGGTTTTAATTTCAGAGTTGCCAAGGGACAATCCCTAATCTTGTGATCCGTCGATTGGCATTGATAACAAGTGTTGTGTAGGTTCAGATAAAGAACCTTCTGGGTGAAGGTGTTACCGCCCACTTGAATATCAACAGTTTCCTTCAGGTCGCGAGAAAGGTTGACCTCAACACATACCCTCTTTTGAGGGCAAGCATTAAAAAAATGGTTTGGCTCGAGGCAAATGACTTTGCCAATAGACTGAGCAATGGTTTGCATGAAAGGCCAACAACGCAAAGGAAGACCAGGGAACTCAACCCAGACTGGAACTCACAATTTTTTGTCATTTGAGACAAAAAAAATGCGAGACCAACATTGGAAGACCAGAAGGGACGACCTAACAGTCCACGGACCATGGGAGAGAATACCCTCTACATGGGAAGGGTTTGAAAAGCGAAACAAAAAAAAACCTTTCGTGAGACTTTGGACACCATCAAGCCTAACTCCATGGGGTGACCAGGCTTTGGCAACCCAATCACGAAGCATGCTTTCAGGAGGGATCCTACCCACAAAATAACCTATCAAAGTACACTTTTCAAGCTAGTCACAGGCATTGTCAAAATCCTGAACAGGAAGTACAATATCAAGCGAGGACATACCTCGTGAAACACTTTCGGAACAAACTTGCGAGGGTGTTTGCTCAAGGGCGCCATGAGGGTCCGTTGCAACAACTCTAGCACCAGCATCTACTGTTGGGCTAAAGTTGGCTAGAGCCATAATAAACACAAAAATCCCGCAATAAATGCGGTCAAACAGGACGGAATACGCAACCTCAAACCCTAACAGAGCCTAATCGCTAGCAAATTCTCTTATCCAATAAAATGACTTTTCTCTTTTTAAAAGCATGTTGAAGAAGAATAAATTTTAAATGAAGTGAAACTGTATCTTTATTTAAAAAACCTTGAGGAGCTTATATGGGAAATCGTATGCCCCTATTTTTTCGCTGGAAAGCTTTTAACTAAAAGAAACAGAGGGATTCATATTTTTAAGAGATGTTTGCTATTAAAATTCAAAATCTCAGCAAGATGTTTTAAGGTATGTATGCTATACAAACAACATCGTCACCTTTTAAAATAAAATACAGTCCTACACTATTGACAGAGGTATGTTTATTCATGACAGGCCTCACGTTAAATATTTTATAAATATATGTCTAGTTCTCACAACTGCTGTTCTTCTTAATGTCAAATACAAATTCGTTTTTATCCATTAAAAAACTATTAGATTCAGATTTTAGTTTCAAAATCTTCTAACTACATTTAGGAGGCAAGCAAGCCGTTCGCGAGCAAAACAAACGACAAGCAACTACTTTCTTATATACCAGATAAAATAGTGAAGCAATTTCTGTTAATTCCATAGTTCTGAGCAACATAACATATTTGCTAGGAAGATTTATGATTCAGATCGTATTATTATCTTGTTTTATTTGATTCCTCTCACAATTCATAAGCAAACTAAAATTTAAACAAGCATGTAAGGCACTATGGCAGATCTAAACTGCGATTTCTTCTACCTAACCAACTAGGAAATGACAGTTATGGGTTAAAGGACGAGTTCATTGGAGTATACGCCTTCGATTTCCTGTGACCTAATATACTAAACTGAAAATTAAATCTAATGGAAGATTTTTTTGCCTCTCTCCTCTAGACTAGATTAGAGAGAGATGTATCAGATATAGTTACGGGTGTATGTTCTTGTATTTCAGTCATTAACTAAACCACAATTTCTGATTCAGAAATAGTTCGATCTAGCACTTAGTAATAGTAGTTTTACAGAGATGGATTTGTTAAAAGACTTTAGAATCTTCCAAACAAATATGATTGGCAGGTATGAAGTGGTCTTCATGTTGTTGGCCCCCTGTCAATGACATAATTAGGAGTCTCGGAACTGGGTATAGACATCCATCAAAGCGTATTGGAAGGTCGATTCTAAATCCAAAAACTTTCAAGTGTAATGTCGTGGAATTATTAGATTGAAAGAGAAAATCAGATCTATAATTTGACAGACGGTTTTTTTGGAGAAATGTGTGGTTATGCACTGGTGAAAAAAAAAAAGAGAGAATAGGCTAAGTGAAAACATAGCAAGGCACAAAGGTAACCTTTTGAAAGTAAGCTTCAAGAGAAATTTTCCGCACAGATCAATCTAATTACACAATTTGCAGAGAATGGGTTTGAAGATGAAAGCTGTTAAATGCAAGTGGAAGGGAAAATGATTTATAAACTAATACGGATACATAGAAAGGTTGAGATATAATTCTTAGCATGCTAGGATCTATGGTTGGGAATTCTTTGACAGATATGTGTGCAAAAATGGAAACTAAAACATGTGATCTATTAAGGAAATAGCTCAAATCACTCAGATCGCAGTACATGTCGTAGATTTGGCTCCAGTATAACACAGAATAAAAATAAAAAAATAAAATATGTAGGATAGTGTAATTTGCCAACCATTGGTGGAAGCAAATCTAAATCCATTTATATTATCTTAAAAAAAAACATTGCATGAAATTACAGGTTAAAGGATCTAACTTATCTCTTGGTTGCATGGGCAGGAGTCTTCCATCTTGTGCGAACTTTTGATCTTCTCTTCCCTCCTTTTTCTTCCCAGAAATGCTGTCGGAGATGATGATAAGCGATCTCCCATTTTGGTTGCTGAGCTCCATATCATTTTTTTTTAAATAGCCATGGTGTGTACATCCCAAAAGCGCTCTTCTCCCCCTTCTTCGCACTAGTTACCGTGATCTTAAAAGTAAGGTAAAAAGATGTTCATTGTCATTTGAATGGATGTTTCCACTATTTATGGCATGCCACTATTGCTCTTCTTACGTCACAAGAGCATTACTTCTATTTAGGAGGTACAACTGAACCTATTTTCTTGTTTGGGGCGCATGTAAAATAGGCGGCCTTTGTATCCTTTCCATTTCATCTACTCTCCACCTCATTGAGCGCTAAAGTAATTCAATTCAACAAGATGTTAAATTGCGAGTTGAATTATTTTTCAATGACACATAAACAAACTCATTGAAATTTAAGATATCCCACTTGTCTACTATAATAGGATATTGGTTATGGAAAAAGATTCGTTTAGATAGGACCCTCGTATATATAAATTTAAAAGCAATGAAATATGATTATTATTTTGTTATTATTATTATTGTTATTATTTTGTTTTACTTCATTAAATTTAAATATTATTGCGAAAAATAATTAATTCATTAAATATTATAGATATGGGTAATTTAGGGTTGTGACATATTTGTGTTCTTTGAGAAGAGAGAACTGTGTTCCTCTATTTGAATGGATTTTCTTAGGTTTTCCTTGTCATGTTGGAATTTTTTTATAGTGGATTTGTTGATGTATTTTTTATGCACAATCAAACACAGAATAAAATACCAAGATATCTTATCCTCTCTTGAATAGAGCCTCTGAAATGCTATGCTTTGTGATCAAATGAGACAACTCCAAGGTTTCTACTATCAAGTCTTGAGTTGTGGATGGGTAAACTAGGATGGGAAGAAAGAAGATGAAGAGATAAGGGTTGTAGGGAGGTAGGGGAAGTGGAAGGAGATGGAAGGTAAGGGAGATGGAAGTGGTAGTGGGGTTAAAGGTAAAGGTGGAAAGGGGGAGTAGAAAGTAGAGAGGGAAAGAGGTGGAAAGAATGGAACGGTGAAATGGTGATGGCAAAGGTGAGGAATGGAAATGGGAGTGATCAAGTTTGGGCACCCATGGCAATGCTGGGAGAAGTGGAAGGGAATATGCCTTGGTTGGGTAAAGGAAGTGTTGTCAATGCTTAAGCTGTTGATCTAGGCGATGAAAGGAAATTTTCATACCTTAGCCAAATTTAGCATTTCATCCCTAGTTCTACAAGAAAAAGATGAGTCATCCATATCCTAAACCTTGAAAACTATACAACCTCACTTCATCCTAAAGAGAGAAAGTTATCTTGATTTATTCCTTGTCACTCGAGAAACTACACCTCTACAACATAAAGGTTAATAGAAAAAGACTCTACCACTATCCTAGAAAGAAGAAAAAAAGTGGGGGTCCCTATTTGCAATGGGGCGATATGTGAAAATGTCACAACATCTAGCACCACCTTGAATAAATGTTCCTGAACATTTCAAAAATAAAAACTCAACCCACACTTAAAACCTCTAAAAAATTCAACCCAATGCGTCAAGTAACTAAGAACTGTGGTCAAAATAAAAGAAAATCTCGATTTGGACAAGGCACCTAGTCTTTGATTACCCACATGTGTGCAAGTGTATTAATTCTGACTCACAAGAACAATGTGACTACTAGGATCCATCATGGCTAGCTACATGGTTTATCCATACTTTATAATCATCCTAGATAGAGTCTCGATGTCATTGAGCATGTATAGCCCCGATGAGGTTATCATCGTAATCTCACGAATATTGCTCCATTGTTGGTCTGGCATCCATAGCCCCGATGGAGTTACTCGTATATTCGCAAAGCCAAACACTTTGATATTTCATTTTCATTTCATTTTTTCTTTTCTTTTCTCTTGATTAAATTCTCTTTTCTTTCTCTTTTTTTTCTTCTTTCTAACGATATTGCTTTCCTTTCACATATTTTCCACACTTTTCAATTTGGCTCGTGAGAAATCAATCTCACTTGGGTTTGAGAATTACAAAGGCGTTGAAGCGGGAATTTATATTTTTTACTAACCTCGACTTCACCTAAGATACCACAATGACTTAGAGAAATTTAACTAAGTGTATAGAATATAGTAATCAAAAGATGGCGGTATCAAGACACGGTAAGTGATTTCCTTTCGAGTTAAGTACAAGTCCTAACAAAATGATGAAGTTGGAGAGGAACAACCTCGGATTTAGAAGAACTTCATAAGTAGATATCTAAGAAATGAAGCAAACATAAGATCCAAAACATGTCAGTGCATGAGAAAACAACACAAACTCCTTTCTCACAATTGAAGGCTCCTACTTAAGACACCTAAGCTAAACAAAATGACCGACTTAAAGAAAACTAAGATAAATAAAGCAAACAACTAAACTACCTAAGCCACTAAAAATTATGAGTCAAATGACTCAAGGCAAATCAACTAGGCTCAAAAAAAAATCTAAGGTAAAGCACATGAAAAGAAACCTACACTAAGTTAAACAAAATTATATATGAGATTCCTAGGGTGGATAGGACTCAAAGAAATGACGTATGTACATAACTTTACATGATTTATCAATGTATGCAACATGAGTATAGAAAAAGTGATAGTTCACAATCGGGCAAATTCATATTTAAACACATAAAAGAAAGTTATCAAAAGGCAATTCTCATATTCAATAAAAGATTCATGCAAGATACTCAATTGAGGTAATTCATTAGGTCCATGGTCAATCCATATGCAACTTGTTTTCTCAAAACCCCCATAATCAAAATCAAAATATCTTTCAAAACTAGGATCAAGAAAAGAGACAACCTAACATGTTTCAGGTTTGAATTGAAATTCTTGCTTGAATGAAAGTGCTTGCTCATTGTCCACCAATTCATCACAAGAAGAGAGACTATCAACTACTTCAGGAGGTTGCCATTGGTTATGTACCATTCCATGGGCATCCACAACATGTTGATTTTCATTTGTATGTTCTTCTTGAATCCTTTGGATTAGAGCTAAAACAACCTTGAGTTTCTCTTCATTCTATACTTCTGTGGTGATGAAAAATTCACTATCTTGTATAAGCCATGCATCCTTATGAAATTCCATGAGCATATTTTCAAAAATGAGAGTCTCCTTGAGTGATTGATCTTCAAAAATTTCCTCTTGTGGATCAAATACAATCTCTAGTAGTAGTTCATCCTCAAGAAATGTCTCACTAGGCAGGAGTTAATGATGAATCATATCACTCGCATTAACTTGTTTGTCTTGATAAAATTTTGACAGTGATTCCATTTGAACTTACTCCATGATATCTTTCAATGTCCCCTAGAATAGCATTGTAGTGATGATGTATTTTAGCTTGCTTCCTTAAATAGTTCTGCATACTTGAGCTTACTAGTGATAACTTGTAGTTCTTCATTCAACATTTCCATATGATTTATTTCTCCTTCAAAGATGCTACTTGAAACTTCTTGCAATTCATTCTCACTAATCTCTGTTTTTTTGTTTTTGTTTTTTTTGTTTTGGATTTTCTATTTTTTTTTAAAAAAAAATTGGATTTTATAGAATAAATGAGACCTTGCTAATCTCAAATTTATCTTTGAAAGCTCAATTGGTTCCAGCTGCATGAAGTACTTCCTTTCTTTTGCAAGTCCAATTGATAGTCCATCTATCCTCTATTGAGCATTGCTTCAAAACATGACTTGATAAGTTTGGAAATCAACTACTTCATTCATGTATCCACAATCAGGCTTTCCATATTAAATTGAGCATGGAGGAGGATAAAAAAAATAGATATAAGATTACTCCTTCGAAATGATCTAAAATTCAATTGTTCAAGCATTCATCGTGACCAGGCCCTCCTTCTAGTGCCAATATTCTTGATGTGTTTTTTACGCACAATCAAACACAAAAAAAAATACCAAGATATACTATCCTCTCTTGAATAAAGTGTCTCAAATAATATTCCCCATGATCAAATGAGACAACTCCAAGGTTTCTACTATCAGGTCTTGAATCGTGGATAAGCTCAATGGTTGATGTCATTGTTGGTAATCTAAGGGGACTTACATCAAATACTTGAATATTGAAAGTTTGGATGTCACTGGAACTTAGGTTCTAACTACTTACTTGGTGAATAAAAAGAGAAAAATAGATGGGTTTAGGAAGACTATGCTACTCCTAATAATGAAAGAGACAGTGAACGATTAGGTGAAATTCAACCAAGCTTTACTTCACCATCAACGAACAACTCTACAAAGCTAGTGTGATCTCCTAAGGTAGGCACGTGATGTTCAAATCACTATCATCAATAAGGATACCATCAAGGTGATGCATATCAAGGTTTGTTGCTTGAAGTTAATCTCATTAGGAATTCTAGTTGACCACACAAGGTAAACTTACAATCAACAAATCGCTAGTGGTATGGATAAATGAATTTCACTATTGATCATTCACAATTCTTTTTATTCATCTAATCAACATGAAAGCAAATGATAAGTAGAAACCATGTATCTTGCTAAAATAACACATGTCACCATATCTTCAATGAAAAGAGTATATCCATTTACAAGCCTTAGCAACAATTTCTTCTTCTCCTGCTCTATTCTATCTGCTAACTTATAATCTATCTATTCTTCTACTTTTATAACAATATCAACCTTCTATTAACTATTAACCATTACAAATTACGAGATTTGAGTCTTTTATAGATAGCCCTTTACAACGAATGGCTCAGATTGATTCACAATCAATGGGTAAGATTACAAGATGAAAACCCTAATTAGGATTTGTTAAAACAACTTCCTTTGCCCAATGAGAAATTTATATTTAGGTTCAATATCGAATGTAAACCAATAGAAAATGGGGGTAGGTAGCTCAAATTTTGTATCCCCGTGGGTGAGGCAAATGCATTTCATCTAGACGTGTTGATGTGGAACCTTCTGATTGATAGTGTGGTGACTAGGATGCCACCTCAACTTGCACTTGTAGACTTGATTCATCATCATGAATGAGTATTAAGTAATATCTCTTGATACTCAACATTATTCAGTTTTCTCAATGTGATGATGAATGATCTTGAAATTCCTTATCTTTGACTTGAATTCCTTGGTCTAGTGTGAAATCCTTTATTTTGAGCTTATATTCCTCTTGTTATCCTTTGAAACTTCTTGCATCCTACTTCATGAATATCTTGAATTTGTCTTCCTTGAAGTTGTGATGATGTTGACTCGCCTTGGAATGTAGAAAATTCCTTTCCTTGAGTGTGTAGAACACATCTTTGATTTTTCTCCTTCATCCTTATGCTTCCTTTGTATTCCCTTGCAATCATGCACATCACCCCTAATTTTATTGCTATCATTCTCCAAGTCTTGATTGTTGATGTTAAGGTTTAACTTGCTATCCAAAAAGATTTCTTTACTGGTGTTGATTGTAGAAGGTGAAGATGAATGAATAAAACAGCCTTATTTATGATCTAATTCATTGCTTTACTATTTATGGTGTAATTCACTTTTCTTATGATAATCAAATGACATGATTTGAATTCTTCTTTATAGGTGTCTAGAGGAAAGGGTGCATCTTTTTCATGTAGGATGACTTGATCACCTTTCAATAACAATTCATTATCACCTAAAAAGACCAACTTGTTAATGTTTTTGAATATTTTCCATTGAAATTCTAACCTTGGTGCTAATAATTCTCATTCTTATTACATGTTTGGCATGATCACAAGGATAAATTCAGACCTTTTGCCCTACAAAGGAAATTATTTCAGACTTTTCCATGGGTAAAGGAAGTGGGATTAGATATTTTGACTAGCAAAGGAAGTGGGATTGGACTTTTTCAAGGGAAATGGAAAAGCAATCAAACCTTTTTACTAGAAAAGGAAGTGGGATCGGGCTTTTCTATGGCCGATGGAAATAATGGATTAGGGTTTTAGAAGGGCAATGGAAGTGATGGATTGGGGTTTTATGAGGGCAATGGAAGTCCATCCAAGAAAGTTCGTATTTTTGGCATGGCAAAGGAAGTGATGGATCAGGGTTCTAGGAGGCAAATGGAAGTGATTTGAATCAGCATCTTCCAATTTGTCTTCATTATGTCTCCATTAATTCAATTCGATTACTTATTTGTTCCATGTCAATTAACAAAGGTGAGATTGTATTTGAGATGAAGCATGATAAATGCCCAATTTTTTCATCCATACGTCCAAGCTCATAAATTCATCTTCAAAAGAACTCCATGTATCTACAACAAACCTCCTAGGATGTTAGGAAAATATCCTCTAGGCTAGGTCATTGATAAAAAGATCAAATTTGTTACTTAGCAAAGGCATTAAGTCATGATTCATGAAAGAAAAGACAATTTAGAACTTCAAAGGAGGCAAAGGAAGTGATAGTTCAAGCTTTTCTACCAGCAAAGGAAGTCAATTTTATGATCATCAAGAAAGTTCAGACTTTTTGGATGGCAAAGGAAGTGTGTCCACGGAAAGCTCAGACTTTTAGGAGGGAAATGGAAGTCCATCCAAGAAAGTTTGAACTTCTTCAAGGGAAATGGAAATTTTCTTATACTTAGCCAAATTTGTGCCCATGTGACATGCTTCTTAATGAAAGTGCAATTAGACTTGGATGGAAAAGAAAGAATTTCTATACTTAGTGGAATTTTCATCCAAGAGACTTAACTCACAAACCTCCTTGCCAAATCAGTCATTAGGGGTTCATTTTCACATCATACATGATTAGCATTATGAGCTTCATTTGTATGAGTTAAGCGGATCTAGTCAATTTTTGAACGTTTTGTTGACACAAAGTAAATCGGTGTTTTAGCTTCCATTTGTATTAGCTTATCCCTTTGATCAAGTGATGATTGCCCTTCTTTGCTAAGAAAAAATGATCTTAAGGGTTTGATTTGTACAAAACACAATTTGATGAACATTGTACTTATCTTTTCTAGTACCAATTCTCTTATTGCTACTCGGTATTTGTGCTCTCATTTGCACAAACAAGTGAACTTGATCAGATTTTGATCACTTTCTCAATCCTAGAGGAATTGGCCTTAATGACCTCATTTGTTTTGTTCTGATCTTTGATCTTGATTTTTGGATTTATTTCTCAATCTACACTATTTGATGTTTTAACTGAATGACTTGTCTTCCCTTTCCTAGCTTTCCATCCTTCTATCAAACCTGAAAAGAAACAAAAACAATATATTGCATCAAAAGATTAGGAATGAAAATAACTTTTTTTAAAAATCACGCTTCCTACAACCCATTCAAGTTTGGACATCAATTTCTAAGGTTGGACATGATGATACTGATCGAATTATACATAAGATATATTTAAGAAATTTTCCAAAATCGGGTTTGATCTTAAATTTTTGATACTTTACATCAAATTAGAATTTGGAGATTCTCATTAATGTCTGATCTTGCCCAAACTTTTTTTTGTTGTTGCTACATGTCTAATAATGTAATGGAATTCCTTTAAAATCTGCCCCTTTGCCTTCAAAATACTAGATAATAATGTCTTTAAGATAAACCTTGGACCTTTCAAATCAAAACAACACCTTCATGTAGCATTTGATCAATGTGATGATCAAAGTCCTATTTCCAAAATCGCTTATCTTTATCACTAAAACTTCTTACTTAATGTCTAATAGGAATTTCTAATTGAATGTTGTTAAAATTATGTGAAGCACTCTATGTATATGTGTGTTTTATGTTAAGGGTCGCCATTTTACTCTATCCTTATTACAGTGACACATTTTTACTCAAAGGCTAGCTCCTTATCTTTTTGTTTTTTTATTAAGGAAAATCAGGTTTTAAGGGACCCAAGCCCCACTTACATAACATAGAGATAAGAAAAAGAGAAACTAGAAAAAATAGAACAAAGATGCAAAGGCTGCAAAAGAACAGCAAAACTAACAACAGCCAAAGAAAAGAACAGATCAAGGCCAGTGAAAGACTGGCAACCCAAAACCAAATTACATATCAAATGAAAATATTTATAGTCTCTTCTACATCCTTGACCAGCATCATCATCGCATTAGCTGCCACTTTCAGTTCTTTATTTTTCTACATATGTATTTTGTCTTTGGACTTCAACTCCAGCTCACTTGCATTTTGCCTGGTTTTGCGTTTGGAGGAGTGAAGAACAGAACTAGAAGTCAGCTCGTCATCAATGATCACCGTCTCTTTATTCTGCTTGTTCTTCTCCAAGAAAGCAACCAATGCATTCATGTTTTGAGAAGACACCTTCAACACCACTAGACTATGCTCCATGAGTTTCTTCAAAGCATTCTCAATTTTTTGAATCCGATTGTTTATCAGACCATTATCAACCTCACCCTTTTCTTTGATAATCCTCACCACATCCTCAAGATGCTTCAAATCTCCCTTAATAATGTCTCTTTCTGACCAGTCTGAAATTTCTTTTTCGTCCTCTGCAGCACTAGTATCCTCCACATCATCCTCTTTACCTTTAATGTTGATATCCTTAATCAAATTATCAATTTTAAAATTTGGCTCTCTTTGTTTATCGTGAATGCTAGTGATGTTATCAATCACCCATTTCTGAAAATTGAACATTTCCAGGGTGTTATTCTTAGCAGCATTCAGAATGGATTATGCGTTCTCCAAATCCGAGGCAGAGTCCATAGACCTAGGGTTTCCCTCATCCATTCTATGTTGAACATCATCCCTATTATCTGAGACATAGGGATTATCCTTCACCTCTTATTCTTCAACATCCTCTTCTCTCTGCTCATCCCCTTTCTCACCCTCAACCTCCTTCTCCTGCTCATTCTCTGCCTCTTCTTCCACCTCCTTCTCCTGTTCCTGCTTAGAACCAGCATTCTCTTCCGTGTCTTCTTTAGCTTCATCACTAACCCTTGATTTCTTATTCAGAGGAAGATTAGAAGAATCTTCATCAGAATCAGAGCCATCATAACCCTCAAAAATATGGGCATTCTCCACAAAGGGATCATTTCTATTAGCCCTAGATTTTCCCTTCAGATGCTCATATATTAACAAAATAAAGCCTTGGTGCACAATGGGGTAGGATTTAGGTTTCTTGGCATGGTTGGCC
Organism: Cryptomeria japonica; assembly: GCF_030272615.1. NCBI lineage: Eukaryota > Viridiplantae > Streptophyta > Pinopsida > Cupressales > Cupressaceae > Cryptomeria > Cryptomeria japonica. The sequence goes on from NC_081405.1 coordinate 184,232,009, forward strand.
AGGCTATCGTTAAGGGAAGAGGCCAAGTAGAAGGGCAACAAAATCTTTGATCCTGTTAGGATTCCCAAAGATACTGAGAGGGGGGGTGAATCAGTATCTTGTCGGTCAACAGATTTTCTGATCTTATTAAACAAATTGCATTTCAAAATAGTGTACTGGTAAACAAGAATTAATGCAATAAATAAGAACAATAAGAACAGCATAGAAAGCACACCATAACACAAGATTTTTAACGAGGAAACCTGGTGTGGGAAAAACCTTGGTGGGATTTGTGACCCACAATATTCACTTATTGCCCAATAAATGAATATTACTTACAATAGGGGCCTTCACATGCAAGAAGGCCAACTGCCTAAATCTCACTGCTTAATTACAAAAGGAAGTCTCACTGACTTATAGAATGGATTATGCAAATCCAATATAATGTACTACTTTGGTTCAACATCTGCTATGCTAGGTTCAGTACCGGTTTAAGCTCATACAATACCCATAAACCTTACTCCAAAATATGCCTTAATATTCGCATGTTCGCATCTACCTCTTACATTCTTACACAAATGATCTACAAGATCTCATACTTATATATGAGTCCTATTACAATTCGCCTTGTTGGCTTACAAAAAGATATTACAATTAAATACAAAATGCAATAATCAAAATCCTGTCGGCTAGGGTGTCAGTAATCATCTTTGTCGCTACCGGTAAACTATCTACCGATGTAGAGTCTGCCAATGCTAGTGCCTTAGGATTGCAAGGTTGCCATCAATTACAATACCTTCAATCACCTACAATTTCTCATTGGAGTATGAATTTTCCAACAGATCCATGGCAGAAATGGTTAAGGATGACAAAGTGGTAATTGTAAACTTTCAAAAACCTTCCATCAACCGTAAGGTATTCTATTAAAACTTTCAACATTTTCTACTAGAAATATTTTACTCGATTAGGGAGATAGTAAGAATCATTATCCTTTTTAGCGAGTTGGGCCCTTTCATCTTCAGTTTTGGGGAGATTCTTGGTAGCTTCCACTGAGAACTTGCGGTCTCTATAGAATTTGATGCCATCCTTCTGCAAGCCGGTAACCTCCACCACCAAATCTTCATCGAACTTCCATGTCTTACCAAATAGAGTAACTTTATTATGGTTCCAGCCCTTGGCAAAACCATGTGAAACAGACTTCTTGCTCCCGTGCAGTTTCTCCATGTAATCGGGGAATCCATATCTGTGCAACCTTCACCATACTTTCCTTTCACTTTTCCAGTTATCACAGCTAGAAGGCTCAATATGATTAAGATTTCCCCCCATAATGTGATGGTTGTTCAAGTCAAAACCCTCAACAAAGTGCAAGATGACCAAATGTTGAAGAAACAAGATGTTGGAATCGAAAAACAAGGTGATTTTCTTGTTGTTCAAATAGTCTTTTAAAAAATTCAAAATAACCCTGCACTTAATATGATAAGGCCCGTCACACTGCTGATCATTATCACAATGCCTGAAATAGGTAAGTAACTAACACTCCGCATCACTCCAATATCTATCATTCAATTCCAAACCCAGAAAGGTAATAATGAAATTATCATGTACCATGGACTCTATCAAATAATAATTGCTCACAGACTCTATTCTTACATCATAATTCTCTAATATACTTAGCATCCTCCACTAAAATGACCCCCTCATTGGCTAACAAATCAACTAGCCTGTTACCTTCCCTAAAGTTATGGATAATAATCACACTATCATAGGCATCTAACAATTTTTTAGCATTATCAATGATATTGTGGATGTTCCAAGAAGGAGAACTAATACCTTTAATAGCCTAAATAATGTTGAGGGAATCCCCCTCCAACCCAAGCTGGAGGCATTTTAACATTGCCAGAGCTTCTACCACATGGTTGTTTTGAACTCCAAATGGAGAGGCAATCATAGCAACACAAAAGCCATAAGAGTTTTTGATGACCCCTCCTCCTCCAGCATTCCCAGGATTTCCTTTAGTTGCACCATCAAAGTTCACCTTAACCCAATCATGAAGAGGGAACCTCCACACAACATTATCTCTCTTGCTCTTCATATCAAATTTCCAGACCTTGTGTATCAAATTCCATTCAATTAGGATGTTTTTCTCATTATCAGTCATGTTAATATAACTACATTGCTTGTTACTTTTATGAATGGTATTGATGTTTTCTTTAATAGCCCTACAAATATTTTCAAAAACCTCCTGAGAAGAACACTTAGTCTCCCTAAAAATTCTATTGTTTCTCTCCTTCCAGATATGCCAATAGGTCATAGGAAGGACAAAGGACCAGAGGGTCTTAATCATAGGAAGCTTGGTAGGGAAAATCCATTGCCAGATGACTTCCTTAAAACTATTCTGCATTACCTAATCAATTTTCCATTGCATCCACACTTTACCCCAGATCTCCCAGGTAAAATAAGAATGAATAAACAAATGATCCACAGACTCAGCCTCTTTCTGACATAACTCACACCTATTAGGAATCATGAATCCTCTTTGAACTAGGTTATCAATGGTAAGAATCTTGTTGTGGGTTGCAAGTCAAAAAAACATGTTAACTTTAGGAATGAGGAATCTATTCCAAATTTTAGTCCATATAGGTTTGCAAGCTTGAGTAACAATTTTTTTATAAGCAGATGCAACAGTAAAATTACCCCTAGGATTACTCTTCCATAGGAACACATCATCAGAATCTTTACTAACAGAAAAGGACAGCAAATCATGCTAGAGCAACGAGAAACCAACATAAACTGCATCAAGTCTGACCCATTTATTCTCCTTCCAATAATTACAGACCATAGAACCATACCTCCTTTTACATTCTTCAATGAAATGGCTGCAATCTTGGTTAAAAAGAGGCTCATCTTTAATCCAAACATCCTCCCAAAATCTGATTTTATCACCTTTTCCAAGGACCCCTCCAGCTCCATCTTTAGCAACTTTAATAGAATTGATCATACTATTCCATATAAAAGAACCAACAAGGATATCTTCAGAATAGAGGAGTGAATGGGCTGATTATGTATGTATTTATCAAACCACACCCTACTCCAATCTTTCTTAATACCACATGCCCTCCAAATCTATTTATCTAACAAAGCTTTGTTGAAAGGTTTGAGAGATTTAATACCTAACCCCCCGTTGCTTTTAGGAAAATAGACTTTATCCCAGGAAACCAAAGCAATCCTTTTCTTATCTTCCACACTAGACCAAAGAAATCTTTTCTAAATTCTTTCTAAAGCTACAGCATATTTGACCGGTATACTAAACAAGCTAAGAGCATAAACAGGCAAATTTTGTAGAGTAGCCTGAAGAAGCTGAAGCTTACCAGCCTGTGATAGCATAGAGCCTTTCCAGCCTACCAATTTTTTGTTGATTTTATCAATTAAGGAATTATAGAAAGAGTTTGGAGGAGCCAAACCAAGAGGGAGACCCAAATAAGTAGAGGGGAGCAGTTCAACCTTACAGCCAATTGTGTTAGCAATCCTCTATTGCCTCAATAATGGGGTATTGATAAAGTAAATTGCAAATTTCTCCCAATTAACCTGTTGTCCAATAGCAAGGGAATAATATCAAAGAGCACCTTTGAAGGAAGAAGCTTTGCTAACAAAAGAATATACCAACAATATTGTATCATCAACAAACTATTGATGTGTGTAGAAGACATTAGCAGAAGAGGGTTGCAACCCTTTTATGGTTTTATTATTTTCAACTTTTGGATCAATCTATTCAAACATTCCACCAAAATAGTGAAAAGAATAGGTAAAATAGGGTCTCCTTGCCTAAGATCCCTTGAAGATTTAAAAAATCTAGACGAAGATCCCTTAATAAGAATATAAAAATTTGGTGTAGTTATCATCTCTCTAGTGATTTAATAACCTTATCATCAAATCCAAAGGCCTCCATGATCCTAAAAAGAACTTGTCATTCAACCCTATCATAGGCTTTTGCCAAATCCATCTTTATGAGAAATCCCTCTTTGTTTGCAGCATTAAGAGAGTGGATAATCTCATGCACAAGAATAATAGAATCCAAAATCTGCCTACTTGGGACAAATCCTTTTTGCTCCTCAGAGATAACAAGGGGGAGAACAGCCAACAATCTAGAAGTCGGGCTTTTGAGATTATATTGTAAAAATAATTACAAAGACTTATTGGCCTAAACTTACCCATAGAATCAGCTCCATCCACCTTAGGAATTAGAGCAATGAAAGTAGAGTTGATTTCTTCAAGAATTCTTCTAGATCCAAAGAATTCTTTGACAGCATTGGTCATTTCATCCCCAACAATGTGCCAATATTCCTAAAAGAAAAACATTGGGAAGCCATCCGAGCCCAGAGCCTTGTCCCCTTGAAAGGAGAAAATAACTTTTTTAATTTCATCAACTGAAGGGATAGCAGATAATATCTTATTCTGATGAGGTCCAATAATCTTAGGAATATTATCAACTAGGTCTTGCTTCTTAACAATGTCAATTTCCTTGCTACCTATCAAGAGGTTAGAGAAGAACCTAACAGCTTCATCACCTATGTCATCATCTTTGAGAAGAATTTTGTCATCAACAATTAATCTAAAAATTCTGCTAGCTGCTTTATGATTCATTGATGTCATATGGAATAATTTAGTATTTCTATCACTGGCTTCTAACCAAATAGCCCTAGATCTCTACCTCCAATAAATTTCTTCTCTTGATATAGTGTTGTGTAATTTGGCTAGAACCTCATCTTCTTTAGCCTTAGGGAACATCATATAACCATCTTTCTGAATTCATTTTTGAATCTGTTCTAGTTCCTCCTTTAGCTTCCTCTTGGATTCAAAAATATCTCCAAAAACCTTTTTATTCCACATCTTAATATTACCTTTGGTATTTCTTAATTTTTTAGCAACTTTGAACATGGCAGATCCATCCACAATAATATTCCACCATTTGGCAATGGAAGTTTCCAAAGAAGGGTGTGAAATCCACATTTTTTCAAACTAGAATGGAAAACAGTGTTTGCCCTTGATAGAATCAATAACAAAAGAAATGGGATAATGATCTAATCTTATTATGTTAATAACAGACAGAGAGCATCTATACTTAAGGACCTAGTCAGGAGTGATAAGGGATCTATCTAGCCTTACCTGAATAAGATCTCCTCCATCCCTTTGATTAGACCAAGTGTAGGAAGCTCCAGAAAGGTCAACATCAATCAGGGCATTGGCATTGATGAAGTCCATAAGATCAATCCTTCTATCCAGTTGAGCTTGAGTTCCTCCAAATTTGTCAATCTCTTGCAAAGGGGTGTTGAAATCTCCCATCAATAGCCAACTATCTTGGGAGAAAAAACCCCTTTTCTACTAGATTTTGTCCCAAAACTTACTCCTATTCCTACCCTTCAGCAATGCATTTAACTCTTATAGACATGATATTACCATCTTCATCAATCAAATCTCCATCAATAGTTTTCTTATTCCAAAATATGGCCACCCCACCAGACACTCCATTCGAACTACTACCACAAACACCCCCTTGTTTAAAGAAGTTTATTTTTTTAACTTTTTTCTTACTCATTTTAGTTTCCTAAACCAGGATGATGTCCGGCTTATGATCTCTAATAAAATTCCTTAATACACCCTATTTATGGAGACCATTTAGGCCTCGTATGTTCCAGGAAATTACCTTCATTTGGAAACCTGGGAGCAGAATTCCTAAATGGTTCGCTACCTTCCATTAGCTATATTTTGTTTACTCTCCTCATCCCTGTGCCACTTCATAGTTTTACGTCCCTACGGGGATTTGGAGAGACCAATATCCGCCTTAGACCTGGTTCTAGTTTTAACCCCATTAGAGCAACCTATCCTCTTGTTTTTCTTTTTTCCCACTCCTATTATCTCTTTGTCATCTTCATCTTTATTTGCAGATTGCTTACTATTCCAAGGTTCTCCTATTCTCTAATAAGAGGTGGGCAATTTAGTTCCAACACTCTGAAATATAGAGTTAAGGTTAACCTGAGGCAATCCGATCTGGGTCTTTTTTTCAATGATAACATCTAGACCTTCAAATTCCTTTGGACACTCTTTATTACTTTCCTTTTCTATATCTTTTAGAGCCTCATATTGTGATTCATTTATGTCACCAATCTCACCATCTTCAAGAATTTCTACTATACTTACATTTTCTTCCTCTTGAATATGTAAAACTTCAAATCCATTGACTGTTTTGACTTCAAATACATTATCTTCATCCTTTCTAACTTCCTTCTGAAGAGTATCCTTGGAAGGACTAGCTTTCCTATCATCCTTTGTTATATCTTTTGAGTTACTAGGAAGTCCACTACCTCCTTCCACTCTACCCTCCTCATTTTTGTTCATCTTCTCTTTCCAGATCCGTTTAACATGATTGTTATGCTTCTGAGCATTCTTGGGGTTACTTGGACAAGCCTTTGCCCAATGTCCAACTTTCTTACAAGAGAAACACACAAAAGGGAGGGACTCAAACTCTATAGCTTGTTCCCACTTCCCTAGCTTGGAATTTATTTCGATTGAGCTAGGAAGGTCCATATTCTGTGAAATATTAACACATATCCTTGCATGTACACCAGCCTCTTTTGTGTTTTTTTCATAGAATCTATAGCCACAAGCTCCCCGAAGGAGTTAGCAATGCTTGAGAACACATCCTCCAACCAAAATTCAAGCGGCAAACCAGGCAACGGCACCCAGACTAGAGAAGATTCAAAAAAGGAATCATTGAGCTCCATATTTGGGGACCATTTTTTTAAGGATAAGGAAGATTTCCCAAACATCTAGGGTCCTCCACTCAGAGCCATTTCCAAATCTTCCCCATAGGAGAAGGAAAAGACAAATAATCCCCTTGACAGGGCTGAGACATCAACTCGTCCTTTCAACCTCCATTTTCTCTTAACAAAAGACCTAACGACTTCAATATTAGGTCTTGGTCCAGCAAATTTTCCCACTAAAGAAAAAGACATTAGAGAAATATTGTGGTCTATGACCACATCTGGTACTACAATAGTTAATCTTCCTATCTTTCTATCAGAAATATCTTCCATAGAGGGAAAAGATGATTTACTAGTGGGTTTGTTTGCAAATAAGTTGTTCCAGGGTTTGAGAACCTTCACCTCAGTCGTCTTTTCCAACTCAGCGTTCAAGAACTCAAGACCCAAATTTGAAGAATCTTCAGCATTTTTAAAGTCAAGAGGAGGGTCCCGATGCTGTGGATCCCCATCCTTTCGACCATCCTCATCATCAACCATAGATCCCAAAGAGACAAGTTGTCCTTGAGCTGCAGAAGCAGCAAAACCAAAGGAACCAGCCATGTTGTTCCCTCCATTCGCAGAATTCAAATTTCCGTCCAATCGCACTATTCCCTCCATTTCCATATTGTTGATGGTTAGTAAGTTACAAGTGATGTTATGAGTTAGATTTGATGCAATTTATTGAAGGAGTTGTAGAGTATGTCGGTGATGTAGTATTGAGTCACTCCTTATCTTTTTGTTGCCAAACCTTAAATTATGTTTTATCGTGGATTTAAGGGACTTGAGAATGTGTTATAATAGTGAGGTGGATGCATCTCTATTTTGTTTTTTAAATGCTTTAAAACTTTTTCCTTCTTTCCAAAGTTGAGTTTTGGTAGGACAAGCAATGATGTGACAAGGCATGTGAAGACTTTTAAAATTTCATCTTTAAAGTTTGTGGGCTCAAACAATGATATGATAGTGGGGGTGGTCAAAAGTGATTTGAAACGGGATGTGGAAGTGAAGAGTGGTAGGTAACGAGTAGACTAAGGGGATTAAGGGTAAGAAGATAGAAAGGTAGAGGGTGGAAAGGTATGCTAAGAGAAGATGAGGGGTAAGGGGTGTGAGATGGAGGGTAGAGGATGTTAGCACTTGAAGGTAGAGGTAGGTGTAAATATAGGTAAAGGGTAGTGGATGGGTATACTAGGATGGGAAGAAAGAAGATGGAGAGATAAGGGTTGTAGGGAGATAGAGGAAGTGGGAGGAGATGGAAGGTAAGGGAGATGGAAGTGGTATTGGGGGTAAAGGTGAAGATAGAAAGGGGGAGTGGAAAGTAGAGAGATGGAAGGGCTGCGAAATGAAGAGGGAAAGAGATGAAAAGAATGGGAGGGTGAAATGGTGATGGAAAAGGTGAGGAATGGAAATGGGAGTGATCAATTTTGGGCACCCACTGGTAGTGTTGGGAGAAGTGGAAGGGATTATGCCTTGGCTAGGCAAAGGAAGTGTTGCCAATGCTTCGGTTATTGATCCAAGTGATGAAAAGAAATTTTCATGCCTTATCCAAATTTAGCATTGCATCCCTAGTTCTGAAAGCAAAAGATGAGTCATTTGTTTCCTAAACCTTGACAACTGACTGACCTCAGTTCTTCCTAAAGAGAGAGACTTATTCCTAATTTCTTCCTGGCCACTCAAGAAACTACACCTCTTCAATGAAAAGGTTAATAGAAAAATACTCTACCACTATCCTAGAAAACATAAAAAAGTGGGAGTCCTCATTTGCAATGGGGTGACGTGTGAAAACATCACAACAGGATTCAATTTTCATTGAGCAGAATATATTTTCTTCACTTGTCTACAAAAGTATGTTTTCATTGAAATTGATCTCTTCAAGAAGCTAAAGGGAATTGTTTAAATTTAGATTGACCAAATGTGTCACAAATAATATAATATATATTTAGATTTTAAAATCACTTTCTTCTATTGTTAATCCTTTGATCATAAGATTACATGGAGTTATCCTTAATTACTTATTGTAGGAACCCTATAACTTATTTGACTTCTAAAACTCCTATAAAATTAAGAGGGTTGTTTAACCATGGTCAATTGTAAAAATAAGAAGACTATAGGCATAAAAATAATCCACATAAAAATATAATTTTTAATGGCGTTTAATCACAAAACCCTCATGATGATATTAGACTAACATATTTATACAACAGTTCTAATTAGATTAGAATAGGAAAGGGCTAAAACCCATTACATAACCATCATTAAGGAAAATGAAGCTAATCTCATAAGGAGTGTGATTGTTCAAAAAACCATAAACAAAGAGTTTTTTAAATAGAACCAACTAAAAACTGAAAACCAAGATAGTTAATTTTTATTTAGGAACTTCAATCCCTTCACATCCTACCATTTCTTTTGTAGGATTTCCAAACTTTCTTCAAAGGAAACACCCTTAACCTTAGGAGTGTCAACATCCTCTTTATCCTAATTTGGAGAATTGGGGAAAATGATCAAGTATTTTGGTCTATTTTGGCCTTGTAAAGTGAGGCTACTTTGAGCCACATCACATCTCCTCTTCTTTTATTTTTGAAGTTCTAGCTCTTGTTGGATGACGTGAATAGTTAGGGCAGTATTCTTCATAGATTTCTTGTAGTAATCCAAGATCTTCTTAGTGTTCTTCTTTAATATCTCTTAATTTTTTTCTAATCTCACAACCTTAACTTCTAGCTAGGGGTTCTTGGCCTCTTGTTTGATAATTTGAATTTATTTTTCTCCTACCTTCTTGCTTTCAAAAGTCTCTACCATGATCTTAGTTTGTTTTTTATAAGGATAAACGAGTTTTATAAGGACCCGAAACCTAAAGTTTTACAACAGTCGGCCAACAGCCAATCCAGCAAGAAACAATAGCAAAACAGGGGAGCAACCCTAAATAGAAACAAAAACAAAAGAAACACAAACAAACAAGATGAAGCAAAAAAGCTCTCAGTTGAGCGAGAGCACCAGATCCTTGTTCTTTTGGATGGAAATCCTATTTATTTCCTCAAGCTCCTCCATGATGAATCTGGACCTACCCTTGTTGTTGCTTCTACTCCTAGTTCTGGAACTGGGTCCCATGGTTTTGGTGTCTCCAATAGCCACATCGTCACCACCAAGATCTTTCATCGGGTCACTGTGGAAGGATCTATAATCAGCAACCATCTCATTAATCTTTTCCAGCCCCTCAATGTTGTTGTTCATGGCTTCTTTACTAATGTCGACCAGATTCTTGAGATTTTTCTTAATCTTAGCCATGGATTGTTCCACCTTATGAATCCTTTATTCATGGTTACATTTCATAACCAAAACATTCTGAGAGAGTTTTTGAGTCATGATCATGAGCTTTTCTGGCTTGTTGGGTTCTGGGGAAGTAGTGAAAATGTTAATTATTTTTTTAACCCCCATCTTGAGGGTGTCAATTTCGTGCTCGACCCACTTCCAGCAGCGCTCCTGGCTTTTGGTGGCTTCCATGACAAGATTCATCAGACTACCATCTTTCCCCTGATTGTCTTTCTGGACATTGATATGCATGTCTAGTTTAATCCCTTGGTCCATAATCTTCGGGTTGTGATCCTTCATCTCCAGCTTTTTCTTTTTGGTGAGGGGTTCAGCCTTGGAGATCAACTTGCTGGTGGTTTTATATTTATTGGCTGCCCATCTGGGGGGGTTCTTGTTGCCAAGTGTCTCAGGAGTAACCATCTTGTCTTTTTCCTCCACAGGTTCATAATCAGGGTCATCAACAGGAACCCCACTATCATCCAAGTCCATCTCTGAATCAGAGACATCTTGGACCTCTGTCTGTAGACCAATCTCGGCAAGCGGGGGCACAATTTCAAGGGATTTGGCATGTTCCATGATAAGGACAATAAGTCCCTCATGAATAATAGGATTGCTAGGGTTTTCCAGGTGCTTTTCCAAGCTATTCTCAAGGGAGGAGGCAAGATAGTAGGGAATAGAGATAATTTTACCATGGCCAAAATGATTTAAAATAGTGAAATGGTAGGAGAAGATACTTGCATACCTTCCATCAAGGGTGATATATCTCATAATAACTCAGTCATATCATCCCACAGGGCCATGAGGTATTTTCTATTATATCTGCCATCAGCCATCTTGGTGACTCTAGAGCGCTCCTTGTCTTTATCGAAGAAGCTCAACATATCCTCCTCCCTGGTTTTTCTATCCCTATAAAACCTTCTTCTAGTCATAGCCAGACTAGTGACCATCGCCACCAAAGTTTCATCTATCTGATAATCAGCACCATAGGCTCTAAGACTCCCTTTTTCCATCCGTTAACAAAGGCCTCCGTAATTAGAGGAGAGGGGCCATGAAGTTGGTCCAAGTAGGGCACGAGACCACCATCGACCACTTCCTACTAGACATCTTTATTCTTTTTCCACTTCTCGCAAGTAGAGGGCTCATGTCTATTCTTATCCCCTCCCATTATGCTCCTGGTCACTAGATAATTTGCTATCACCAACCAAACACAGAAAATGAGCCACACCCAAAGGATATCAAAATGGTAGCAGAAAAGCGACATAATGAGAGGAAAACTAGTCGCCAAGGAGGTTTCTAGGATTGTGATTAGGGAAAACCAGAAGGAGTCGTTTCCCTATCAAATCATTCATGTCATGATGAGGAGTCATTCATTAACATAGTAATCATTATGAACATGATCTTAGTTTGTTCCAACATGTTATTATCAAGGTTTTCCTAAGGCCATTGCTAGGCTTTTTCAAAAATCAAATTTTCCAAAATTTGGATTTTGTTTTTATCCTAATGAATTTAAGTCATTTACCACTTCAACAATTTCATATATGATTTTAAGGCCCTACATATCTCTTCTATTTTTTTTGCATCTTAATGCAAAATATGTATTGCACCTAGGTGGGTTTAAAACTAGGCATCTCCTTTGGCTTAGTAGTCTTTGAGAGGAGAGATGGGAGGGGGTTGTCAAGGAATATTGGAGTTAGAGAACTAGAGAAATAAGTGGACTTAGTCTCATAGCTATAATTTTCCTCTCTATATTCAGTGTTTGGCACATAGGAATTCTTTGGAGGCTTGCAGAAACACCCCATGTTCAATAAAGAATTTTTTTTTCTTTAAAAAACTCTTGGGTAAGATCAACCATGATACCCAGGAAGGACTTAGGGACTAATGTAGCTAAAGAAGATGCAATGCCAAGGGTAGGGATTTAAGGTCGGTGTATTGCATAAGTATGGAAGTGTCAACCCAAGGTTTGGGGTTAAATGTATGTTTGAGTGCCAAATTATACTAAAACAAGAAAAGTATCAAGCCCTAGTAAAGAGGAGGTTTTTTAGAGCGCATAATTTTAAAAAGATTCTTTTGAGGTAAATAACAAGAAAGTAAAATAGAGTTTCATCTAGTAGGGAAAATGATTAAGCAACTCTTGGATGCACCTTAGAAAGGTCTTCATGGTTGTAGCCATTTTGGAGATTGTTTATTTTCTCCCCTTTTTTCAAAAATATATGCATTGCCTCTTTGTAATCACATTTAGTTTTCTTTGATAATTTCCTACTATCATGAGGAATACCAATTGGCAATGTTACAACCTCTATTGAGACCTAGAAAGAGATTCCATAAACCAACACCACACCCATTTTCCATGAACTTTAAAACTCCAAGGATAGTGTTTGGTCAAACTCTTTCATGGCTAGAATCTAAGGGGTAAATTTACCCATCTCTAGAATTTCAAAGACTTTGTGATCCTTTTTCACATTCTCATGTTCTTTTGTCTCAATTGGCACCAAGTCCCCACCCATGTTCATTGAATTATAGACACAATGCAAAATCACTAGAACTAGAACCAAGGAAGGAAGACAAATGTAAGTTCTAAAAAAACAAGAAATAATTTTAATGAAACTAGAACTCATCATGAGTTTGATACGTGCAACCAGCTTATAGATGTGATAATTTTAATTTGAAATGACATGTATATCTATGTGTAACCTTTGGAGAAAATTAGTTGGAAGTGAGGATATTTCCTCCCACACAATGCAATCATTTATTTGAGTACACAAGTTAGCAAAAATATCCCTAACCTATTTCCCTCTCTAAAAACATGTAAGACCATGTCATTTGTCACACCCCACACTACCCACATAGTGGAACATGATATAACCTACCCTCACCTACAAAAAAATTTGATTAAACCTAATAAAACCTCTTAATTGATGATAATTCTTTTTATCTTTTATCTTATCCACTTTATTTATTTTAATTTTAAAGATTGGATATACATCCAATCTTAAAAGTATCAATCACCCTAAACACATTAGCATCTATAAATACTTATTTGATATTTTCTTAGTGTTATCCTTCAACCATTTATTAATCATTTTATTATTAATTATCAAATAAACCATCTACTAGGTCTCACTTAATATATCATTTTCCAAAGCAAGGGCCTACATGAATAAATTTAATTTTGATTATTTTTAATTAGCTCATTATTCTATTTATATTACCTAGGCTCAAATAGACCTAAGTTAAAATCCACCCTTCAAATTTGTTTTTAAACCACATAAAGTGAGGGTGCCTAGTCACATGGGACCCCACCATGGATTAGTCCACTAATTAATCCAAATTATTTAAATTTCACATTAGATTAATCTTTTAATGGGTTGTGCAACCAATCTCCAATGTAGGATTGAGTCTTTTATCACCATTGGATCTTAGGGGAACATGTAGAAACCCTAATCCTTAAGGAACAATAGAAAAGAGTCTCTTTATTCTATTTCATTCAGTTTTAGATTTGCGGGTTGAAGAGGGGAGACTATGGCCAAAATTTTGCAAGGCCATGGATTTGGACTGGGGTATGAGAAACCCCACATTTGGTGTAATGGATGCCAAGAATACCCTAGAGAAACTAACCAACTATCTAGAAAAATAGAGATTTTTTTTAAGAGTTACAACAACACATAAAACTTAAGAGAAATACATTACAGATATAGAGAGATAGGGGTGCAATGTTGGTAATGGAGCCTAATTATCTTCCTAATTCAAATGTTTTAGTTTCTAATGAGGGTGTGTGCAATGTTACTCCCCCATCCAACTCTTGTTGTGAGGAGGTCTAGGGGTGAAAATAGATTCTAGATCCCATCTTGGTGGGGATTCGGAGGTAGTGCCCCCAAAGAGATTTTTTTTATAAAAAGTACCTTGTAAAATGGAATTTAACAACTATGTAAAATTGATAAAGAGAGGAAGAGATAGAGAGATATTGAGGAAGAGAGTGAGAGAAAGAGATATATAGAAAGTGAGATAGAATAATAACTAGACATGTTCTTTTTTATGATAGGAATGGCATGAGCACATTATAACATGCTTGTGTTATAATGTGCATGTGTTATAATATACATGCATTATGGTTTGATAGTAATTGAGCCTAGGCTCTATCACTACCAAGATATACTATGGGTGGATTATAAAGTTCTTATATTATGCCCTAAATGGATCAAAAGGTGGTTGTGTCCATTTTTTGGTCCCCCGTCATTTTGCATATGCTCCCAATTCTTATAAGTGAAGGATATGACACAAAGGGAAATAGTTATGTCTCTTAAAAAATATTGACCTTTCATGTACATTAAAGTACACCTCTACCATTATTCTAGTTATAGGTGAGAAACTTTTCTTAAGGAAAGAAAAGATTTGGCAGTGGAAATGGGTACATGATGTAGTGGTGATGAAGTGGGCAATGGGTAGTGGGAATACATATGTATCTAGGAGAGTAACAATAACATGTGGAGGTACTACACTAGTGGTAGATTTAATGACAACCCTTAGCTAGGTGTGACCAGTGGTTGGATCCCACATGAAAAAGCCCTAAAATTTAGCCCCATATGTTGGCCACTAGTTGTTGATAAGACCAATTTCTATGAAATTTTGAAATACCTTGCATGCTATTTATGTATGCATATGTATCATATTGTATAATAGCTGCATCAACAGTAATACTCTTAGCCTTTACTAGAATGCTAGTATACCTTTCACCAAACTGGTCAATTTCTACAAATGAAAAAATATCTTAGTGGTGTAAAGTGACACCTAGACATTAGAAATCAATTGAAATATGCTACAAAAAATTCTACCCATGTTTTTCAACTATAGATTTTATTTATATGATAATATGTGGATTGTATGAATTGTACTATATAAATCTATATAGATTGTGTGGATTTGTATGACCACATATATGGAATATTTAAATTTTTAAAAAGTCCAAGTATTATTGATTTTTTATATTTTTTTTAAAAATTTTTAGATTTTTTTAGACTCAATGGTGAGGTCTATTTTCTCTAGGATACATAGTGTGGAAATTCTTGATAAAAACTCTATAAATGAGAAAATGGTGGTAGATCTAAAACTTTGATGCCATGTAAGAGAAACCATAAGGATTTGCAAGAGCCTAGAATTCTCTACAAAACTAATATCTCTCCAAACATGTAAGAAGCAATGATTATGTATTATTATTTTTAAAATATTGCAATACAATATTGATTATGATCATATCATACTTCATGTACAATGAAAGGACAATTGTATAAATGGGCATGGGTGAGACCTAGAACATCATAATATTATTACATGTGTCTTGATCTTATAACTTAAGACACAAAATGTAAATGTCCTAAGTAAACTTAACAACACTACCATGGAAAGGTTTCAAAAAAAATTGATAGGTGAAAACCCCATTCACACAAACATATTGTCCTCCTTTACTTCAATTCTTGATCTATACTCATTTGTGTTAATCTATTTTTCCGTGTAGCTTGTCCCCTCTCTTTGTTCTTCTCCTAAACATTTGTTTGGATACTAATTGTGCATGAAAGAGATACATGTTCTTAACCAGAGTGATTGTTGACACCCCTTTGAAATTTTATATTTCATACTTGCAAGTGTCATCTGAGGACCTTATTATTGACCTATCATAGATAAATAATTCAAGATCTTATAGATGAGTCACCTTGATTAAATCATGGTTAATACTGTTACACCAAGAAGCATCTATAGTCACAAACAGTTATGTGTGTACATAAAAAATCCTTGAGATTTAAATTGGCATCCAACAAATGGTGAGGAAGTAGGATGGTAGTGGAAGACAGTAAGGAATGAGTAATCACTGAGAGTGAAAGAGTCACCTCCATTATTTTTATTGCTTCTTTTTGAATTATTTCAATTTGTTTCCACTATTTTTCCTATTTTTGTTCAACGTGTCTACATTTCAAGGCATCATTTAGATGTGTGTTGCATTTTGGCCAACACTAGCACCACTTCTTTCTCCCATTGCAAAGTACTCACATAATGCAGATATAAAGGAATGTACATAAAGCATAGGAAGAAAGTGGCAATATTAAAGTAAATATGTGTGGCTACAAATTGAGCAAGTTAATAGAACAATGTGTCAACCACATAAATTGTCTCCATTTAATTCATTTATGAATACAAATGGTGGGTGTAATTGGAAAGATGTCTTGTTTTAATTTTGCTTCTTTTTGTTTTGTTGTGTGTGATAATAGTAGTGGGTTAACACCCAATGCCCCTCTTTGCTTCTTAGCTATTGCATTTCTTGGTTGAGCATGATATAGTCCCTTGTTGTTGTTGTTGTTGTTATTTATTGTTATTCATTTTTCTTTAATACCCCAAAACTAAGATTAATTCTAAACATGAGGGTTCTAAAAGGGGGAAACTCTAACCAAGAAATGTAGCTTTGATCTTTCCCATACCTATCCCCTAGGAGATTATCCTTTTTTGGAAACTCAAGTTATTATGTTGTCATTGATGTCAACCTATCTTGTGTTATCATTGATGTCAAGTTGTCTTGTGTTTCAGATGAGTTGTTGTGTTATGTTGTCACTATGTGTTGCAAATGGTTTGGAAAAGTATGGTCTAATGTCGTTGGGTGGTCTGGTAATGATATTGAATGAGTATGAGGTGTTTCTAGAAGGTTGGTGTAGTAGAAGGTCCAATATGTAAGATACAATATTTGTGCAAGAAAGACTTTTTAATGTCTCAATGGAAGAATGCTTTGCACTCCTTTGGTATGTGAAGATTATGAATTGTGGTTCTGAATATAATCCTTATGACCTGTGTATATTATATTATCAAGTTTAAAAGTCCTTTGTTGCTCAGATGGTGGAGTTATTTGTTGTTGTTTTCTACAGTGGTTGTTTGTTAGATCTGGTTTGGAGAATGTTTGGTCATTCTCTGATATGTGGATTCAAGTTTTGCAGCTTTAAGAGCATGTTTATTTTATTTGTGCAATGTTTCAATTCATGGTTCAACCTAGAAGTAAATATATGGTGTTTTGAGTTTTCTCACGAGGGCTTGACTTAGTGAGCCTAGGTTATAGCACATGTGTTCATCCAGAATAATAAAGAATCCCCCTATTTTCAAAAAAAATTGCCCTAAACTCCTTTCTTGTCACCCCCTCCCAATACACAAGCTGAATTAAAAGCCCCCCTAATTGTTGCCAAATATTGCATTTTTTCATATCCTGAATTTAAAAACCCCCTATTTTCATCTATAGGTAATATATTGTACCCTCATTTTTGGGGTATTAAACCCCCCAATATGAATGCACGTCATATAATATTGCCTAGCCAGTGAATCCCCCTGTGGAGTTTTGTACTATCAACTGGACTGGTTTTCGGCTGACTGTGATAATGCATTACATCTAGGTCATGTCTTTTTGGTCCAAACATAGTTTAGTGATTGTGTTTTGGTGTTGATATGGGTCTCAACATGGTGTGTGTTGATCCACATCAAGTTGTGAGCATTGGAGATTTTTCTGGGACTGACTAGTTAGCTTGCTACATTATTTACTTACACATTTCTGTTGGTGCCTATCTTGGAGGATCTATTAGCATATGCAGTTCATTGGAATTGGTTGGAAAGGTTATGTTATGATGTATTTGGGTCATCTCTATCTCCTAGAATGGATCACATTTAATGATATAGGTCCAAATGGCCCAATTTGTATAATATTGTATAGTTTGTTTGTGGTCTACCTAGTTTGGGGTTTCAATGAATTATCTTGTATATATAGGAGTGTGGATGTATATGTTGAGTATGGGATGAATGTGAATTGATGTGGAGTAGATGTGATTCATGCACAAGAATATTTGATATTGTAGAAGTGTAAAAGACAATTGAGAAGAAATTCAAGACTATGTTTGTGATCAGATATGTTTGCCATGATATTGGTCACTTGACATAAAGGTTCAAGGATAGTTTCATGATCAAGAGATCTTATTAGTTTTAGTTCATTTGTTCCTTTGTATTTGTCAGAAGAAGGTGTGTTTCTTTTGACAGTTTGTGCACCTTTGTATCTTTCCCTAAGGTTGTGTGCCTTAGTCTTGCACATGTCCTTTCAAGGGCAGTGAGCTCCTTGGCCTTGAGCCTAAACATTGTAATCATTTATTCATATTGCAAGTGTGAATCTCACTGCTCTTTTTCCTTGTTTAGGGTTTTCCATGTAAATCTAGTGTTCATGTGTTTGTTGTGCTCTGTGCTTACATATTTCATAATTTCAATGATAAGTTAATAGTGGTTTAAATTTTAACAAATCTAAAGAAAAGTGTTTTGAGGTTCAGACTGATTCACCCCCCCAGTCCTGTGTTATGTTCAACATCCTTCACTTAGCAATCTTCTTGAATTTCTACAAGGGTGTATGTTTATACAATCATTCCTTGTTTTTTATTAAGATAAATGGGTTTTATAGGGACCTGAAACCTAAATCCATCCAAAAAATATATA
The DNA here is from genome assembly GCF_030272615.1 of Cryptomeria japonica. Classification (NCBI taxonomy): domain Eukaryota; kingdom Viridiplantae; phylum Streptophyta; class Pinopsida; order Cupressales; family Cupressaceae; genus Cryptomeria; species Cryptomeria japonica. The sequence goes on from NC_081405.1 coordinate 184,250,581, forward strand.
GAGATAACCACGATCTAACCAGGTGCTAAATAGCAACAAAAATAGGGGACTCACCCCGACAAGTCAAACCACAAAAAAGCACAACAAAAACAAGAAACACCAGCAAAAAACAACTAAGTAATATCTTTCAAAAGCTCAACATTCTTCTGGATCACTCTATTATTGATCTCCTGGAGTTCTTCCATGATGTACCTTGAACTACCTCTTTCCTATTTTTTGCTCCTAGTCCTGGTAGTCGGCCCCATAGATGCCTGCATATCCTGGATTTTCCTATCTAGGTTAATGTCTGAGGATAGTTCAAATCTGGTGATATGAGATTTCTGCAAGGTGATTTCCTCATTGACTCTTTTGAGGCCTTCGACACTATTATACATTGTCTCCTTACTAACCTCCACCAAGCCCTTAATTTTTCCCTTTGAATCTTGGATTTCATGCTCCAACCTGTCAATCCTAGCCTCCTTTTCTGTCTTCATGACCTTAATTTCTTCCATGATTTTTTGGGATAGCTTCAGGAGTTTATTGGCTTTATCAAGTGTTGGATTCTTAGTGAAAGAGTCCACAATATCCTTGATCCCCTATTTCAAGAAATTAATTTCACCAAAAACCCATTGGAAGCATTTCTCATGATTAGAAAAAGAATTTTCCAAGAGCTTATCAACATCCATTTCGTCACATTTAATCTCATTGGGGTCCACATTAAGGGGAATATCAAGTTTAATTTCATTTTCCCCTTTTCCTTGAATCTCCACCTTTTCCATTCTTCTGCTTTTTAAGATTTTGCGGGCCCAAATTTTGGGGATGAGACACAGGGGATTTCAACTTTTTTGTTGCTTGTCTAAGTGGATTTTTCCTACTACTATTTGTGCTAGGTGTGGGCTTCTACGGAGGACCCTCATCCTCCAAGGGCTTATATTGTGAATCATCTGAAATATGGATGTCATCCCAGTCCATAGCAATTTTGCCCTCCGCCTCGCCAAACTCTGTATCTGAAACATCATGCACCTCCTAGCTAGCTAAGGATTTAGGGTTTTCTAGAGCAGGGGAAGGTTTAAACTCATGAGCCTTAGTGAAATCCATAACCAGGAGGATTAACCCCTCATGAAGAACCAGGTTTTCCTCATTCTCAAAATGCTTATGAATGAAATTCTCAAGAGAAGATAGCAAATAAAACGAGATTGAAATTCTTGCATCATGCTTAAAGTGGTTCAGAATAGTAAAATGATAGGAAAAGGTACTAGCATAGTGGCCATTAAGGGTTATCTACCTCATAATAAACTCTATCATGTCTACCTAGAGCTTCAGAAGGTTCTTTCGATTGTATCCTCCATCTGGGTTCTTCTTGACTATGCTTCTTTCACTCTTCTTGTCGTAGAAAATTGAGAGGGCTTCTTCTAAATTCTTCCTCTCCTTGTATAATTTTTTACCCTTCATGCTAAGCCCAATAATCTCAGTGATGAAGGGTTCATCAATCCTAAACTCTACCCCATACACACTTAAAACCCCATTATTCCAATTTCTAACAAACAAATCTATGACCTAGTGGTTCTAACCATGGAGTTTCCTGACAAATGGTTTAATACCTCCGTCCATGACTTCCCTCCAGACCTCTTTATTTTTCTCCCAAAGCTCATATGAAGACCATTTAAATTTGTCCCTATCTCCCCCATAAGATTGATGCCTCTGTAAATTTTACCAGTAACACTAAAACCAGGTTTCAGACAAATGAAAACAAACCAAACCCACAAGAAAAATCTGGAAGGTCTCCGCCACATTTTTCTATGAATAGATTTACACACATGAAAAGATGTCATAATTAATGCTCAATCAGAGAGATATTTTTGGCATCCTCCCTTGTCAGTTCACACAAATGAAATAGAAAGGATCCCCCTTCCCACCACCACTTTTCATCATCTCTAGCTACGCTGACATTTTCCAATGGTCTGCAGGCCTTTTATCCTCTCTCAAAACATGCAAAATTTGAATCGCCTCAAATTTGGCAATCATATCGAAACACTCTTGCATTAAATGATTAATCATCCAGCTAGGGTAGTCTTTTTAATCAAACAGTTGATTATATTTAGCAAATCACTTTCCACCCAAACTTTCTTGAATCCGCCATGGATGGCCATTTTAAGCCCAATGTAGGCCGCATTTGCCTCAACATAATGGTTTGTCTGAGTGCCCAATGAGAGTGCCACTACTGAGACAAGCCTACCATTGTAATCACAAGAAACTCCCCCATGACAACCTATCGACCTAGGATTTCCTATGACCACCTCGCCAACATTAATTTTGATCCATCCTCTAGGAGGAGCAATCCAAGAAACATTGGGTCTGATGTGCTTTGTTTTAACAATAGGTCTTGAAATATCCCAATCAATGTGCCATCTATTGATAATGTACCAGTCCAATTTAGAGGAATGAATGGCAGGATCAAGCTTACGGGAAGGGTAGGAAGTGATGAAAATATCCTTAATAGATGTTTGAATACGTCGAGCAACCACTACAACCGGAGAATCTTTATCTCTAAAGATATGGTTATTCATTTCCTTCCAAATGCCCCAAGTAATATGAGGAAGCATAAAATTCCATAAAACCATAAGAGATTGGTTATCCGAGGGGCAATATCATTGAGACCAACAATCCATCAAGTTGAATGGGAAACACCAACTAACACCCCAGAGTTCAAAGAAGTGAGCCCAAATCTCCTAGACAAATGAGAAATGAAGTAACAAGTGAGTAGCATCTTTAGTCGCTTCCTTACAAAGAAAGAATCGGTTAGGAAAAGACATCCCTCTTCTACACAGATTATTAATTGAGAGAACTTTATTTTGCATAAAAAGCCAAAAGAAAATGTTAACTTTAGGGATTAAGAATTTATTGGAGAGACGAGATCAAAAAGGGGTCGGTGCAAAGGATCTAGAGAGAAAAGAAAAGTCCTATGAGACAGAGAATCCTCCAGAGGAAGAGCCCACCCAAACTAGGGAATCCTCAATAGGAAAGGAAGGAATGTGAGCATTCAAGAGCCATTTTTGGAGAGGGAGGAGAAACAGGTCTAAACTAGAGAATTCAATCCATCTACCATTTTGAATATAATCAGCAACCCAATGGCCAATTTGATCTTTACACTTCTCCATCACAAGGGCCGCCCAACTACAGTCTTTTAAAGGATAGTCTTCAATCCACCAATCTTCCCAAAATCAAATATTCCAACCATTGCCAAGGGACCACATCGATCCTTTAGAGATTAGGTATCTGGTCTTCAGAATGTTCAACCAGAGGCTAGAAGAATTCTGGGGTAGCCAAAGACCTTCAATAATATCTTGAGGATAGTGGGCAGGATGAAGGTACTTCTTGTGGATGATTGAAGTTCATTCATTAGACTCCTTAAGCGCTCTCCACAACTATTTGGCTAGCAAAGCCACATTGAAGTCATGGATATGTCTGATGCAAAGACTGCCAAGCTTCTTTGAAAGGCAAACCTGATCCCATGCCACAAGATGAAGGCGATTTTTAGATTCGGTACCTATCCACAAAAAACCTTCTGGATTTTCTCCATTCGGTCAACAAACTTGGCAGGGATTTTAAAAAGACTCATGGCATAAATCGGGAGATTCTACAAAGAGGCTTTAATCAATTGGAGCTTACTAGCTTGGCTCAGCAAAGAACCCTTCCATCCCACAAGTTTGTTCTAGAAATGATCAATTAGATTGGACCAAAAAAACATCCATAGTAGGACCTAAGCAGAGAGGGATCCCCAAATAAGTATTTGGGAAGGAGGCCATCTTACAGCCCAATGTCTCAGCAATCTTAATCTGTTTGTGATTAGGGGTATTCAACAAGAAGATAGAACTTTTGGGGAGACTAATCCTCTGATCAAAGCCTTTTTCATAAAGAGAAATAATTTGCTTCAATGATTTATCCTCTGAGACGAAGCTTTCCCCCGTCAGCAAAGTATCATCCACAAACTGTTGGTGAGAACATATTTCAGATTCTAAAGAAGGTTGGAGATCTTTAAGCCTACCATTCCTAACTTCCCTATGAATGATCTTGCTAAGAGCTTCTCCCATAATGATGAACAAAAATGGCAAGATGGGATCCCCTTATCTAAGACCTTTGGAGGCCGAAAAGAAACCAGAAGGATATCCATTAATCAACACCGAATATTTAGGAATAGAGATGCATTGATCAATCAGTTGAATAAAACGGTCACCAAAACCAAATGCACAAATCACTCTAATCAGAAAACTCTAGTCCACCATGTCATAGGCCTTTAGAAGGTCCTATTTTAGAAAAACCCTATTTTTTTATTCACCAAAAGGGAATGGATATTTTCATGAACCAAAACAATGGAATCTAAAATTTGTCGCCCCAGAACAAAACCATTATGTTGCTTTGATATCAAAAGGGAAAGAAAAAAATTTAGTCTAAGAACCAAAATTTTAGAAAAGATCTTATAAATGGAATTGCATAAACTGATAGGCCTAAATTCTTGAAAATAGCAAGCATTGGGTTTCTTAGGAATCAACACAATGAAAGTAGCATTTAGCTCTTTAAGAAGGGACCGAGACCCAAAGAATTCCTGAGCAACATTCGCAACATCTTCCCACACAATAGACCAAAAAAGATGGAAGAAAAACATAGGAAACCCATCAGGACCCAGAACTTTATTCCCCTTAAAGAAAAAAACCACTTTCCTAACCTCATCAATAGAGGGGATTCTAGACAAATCATAATCCATGTCTTGGGAGATACAAGCCTAGATATCATTAAGGATGTCTGCCTGAGCCACCAGGTCAAGAGGATCATCAATAGACAAAAGATTAGAAAAGTATCGAACAACTTCAAAGCTAATCTCCTCCTACTTGTCAATCTAGTGATTATTAATAGAGATCCTCTATATTCTATTTGTATCTCTACACTTAAGAGTTGTCATATGGAAAAATTTAGTATTTTTATCACCATTTTTAAGCCAAATGGCTCTAGATCTTTGTTTCCAAAAATCTCCCTCTTTAGAAATGATATCATATAACTAAGAAATGGGTAGAATGGACTGACCGGATGGAGTGACAAAGTCATGAGATAAAGAAGATTGAATAGGGCTAGGGCTAGGGCTAGGGCTAGGGTAGTCTATAAAATAAACTACAAGGGGAAAACATCCTCATTGTCATCCACACATCCAAGATATCAGGTTGCAGAGAGAGTAGAGAGCAGTAAACAATTAGTAGTGATGGCTTTGGTGCATAGATTCGATCGCGTTAGCCGATTTCAGAGGCCAGGAGAGTCGGTGAGTACCACAAAACCTCCTTGTACTTTGTTGCATTAATTGTTGTCATAAATGCATGCTAGGTAGGTAATAAATGCGCTTTAAGTATGTCAAGCGGGGGGGAAATGCTAAGGCGCATCTATGTTGGTGCCAGATGCGTCTAGGTAGGCTAGGTGCATTTGTGTTTGTGTCAGACGCATCTATGAATGCAACAGTGTCTGTGTTCAATGCGAGCGTGTATGTGTAGTATGTAAGTGCATTTATATAGTCTGTAAGTGCACTTATGTCATGAATGTGCATTTATGTCTTCAAGGCCAAATCGGCATTTCTGTGATGAACATACGTTGTCGATTGGATAAGTTGTTGAGAGGATACACTCAAGCAGGTACTCTAGGGAAGACTAGAATAGCAGATAGGGCTAGGATTGACAATTCTATGATAGAACATACATTGCCAATTAGGAAACTACTCAAGAGGATACACTCAAGTAGAGGCCCTAGGATGGGATAGATTGAGGCACTTTGTGACAAACAGGGAGTACCAGGATAAAAAGTGGTACTTTATGATGAATGGGGAGTACTAAAAGGAGCAACACTTTGTGATGAACAAGGAATGCCAATAACGTAGTACTTTGTGATGAACAAGGAGTACCACTAGGATAGGAAGCAACACTTTGTGATGGATAGGGAGTGTTACTAGGATAGAGTGCCATAAGCACTATGATAAGTAGCAGCACTTTGTGATGAATAGGGAATGCCACTTTAACTGACATAGTTGATTTGCTTGACTACAGGAGTATCTACCTATGCTGGAGTCACAAGAGAGATTCCCATTGACTCAGAGTTTACGACTAGAGCTGACACTTGAGGATAGAGAAGCAGTTCAGGCTATGGGACTGCAACATATTCTATATATGCATGAGTTTCGTGCGAACATGGGATTGCTGACTACATTAGCTGAGAGATGGCACTCAGAGACTTTCACATTCCATTTGCTAATGGGTAAGATGACAGTCACCTTGGAGGATGTGTATAGGATATTGCAGATATCGATTGATGGGGAGTTAGTTCCTTACGACCGAGAGGGAGATAGGGATGCACTGAGATGAGTGTTTCAGGATCCAAGACTAGAGCTGAGGGCTGGACATGTGGCTTGGGACACTATGATAGCTACAGGATTGGCACTACCAGCAGTGCTAGTAGGAGTGATCAGTGGGTTCCTCTGTCCAGACAGGGCGACACGAGGGTTGGCTGTGGGATGGGGGAGGACTCTGGAGACATTGGTGACTGAGCACACTAGGTTTGCATGGGGGTCGTGTCTGCTGGCACACTTGTATTATGAGTGCATTAGTTTGTGTATCATGGATCAATAGGATTAGGATGCAGAGTGACACTGTTGCAGGTATGGGTATATGAGCATTTGTCGGTTACACGACCGATACATTTTAGAGGCAGAGGACATGGGTGCAGCTATGTTCATTTATATGATATGATTACATCTTAGCCACGGATTGGGAGACTAGAGTACTAGTGTCGGGTGATTGACGAGATAGACAGTGTGGTATAGAGGTCATACTAGGATTATGAGGAGTGGGAGGATGATGCAATGGAGCTGCCATATGTATTCAGGAGCAAGTATCTGATTGGTCAGACACCGTATGTTATTGAGAGGCAGTTCAGCAGGATACAGCGGATGCCACGGGGGTCAGGGATGTATGTGCGAATAGTGAGAGATCAGATGCACTTGGGTCCATTATTGTCTTATGATCAGGTAGTGGCACAGCTAGTAGAGATGATTCCCTTGCCTTGGGATATGTGGGTAGATATAGAGGATGTAGGGATGAATGCAGAGTATACTGCATATTGGGCAGAGCATCCATTTCTATGGTTGACAGATCCAGGGGATCCGATAGATGGAGATGGTGGAGGCAATGGAGATGATGATGGAGATGGCAGAGGTAGAGGTCGATGGAAGAGGTGGGGCGTAGTGGAAGAGAGGAGAGTGGCTCTGAGGAGAGAGGGCAGAGAGGAAAGATAGGCTCACATAGTGAGGGGTAGAGGTGGATTTCCTTTACAAGTGCTAGCAGCACAGGTTCCCAGAAAGGTACAAGGATAGGGACAGGGACTGGAGCAGCCACAGGAGCAACCACAAGTACAGGGTGAGGGGGGAGAGGAGGAGGATGAATTACTAGCTTTGAGAGAGATCTGCCAAGGACAGGCAGATGAGATCCAAGATTTGGAGAGGGAGACAGCTAGGCTTAGGAGACAGATGAGGGATACTGAGCGGGAGAGGGATCGGGCTATTCACCGCTATACAGATGCTAAGATAGCACTAAGGGAAGGGAGGCAGACAATAGAGGACACAAGAGTTAGATATGCCTATGTTTTGCAGGCCGGGAAGGAGATAGGCTACTGGATAGACCTATACTATGGAGCGGTGCCACCAGAGCAACGGGCTAGGAGATTTCGTAGAACATCGTGGACTGCAACGACCACTAGAGGGAGAGACAGGAGATAGGTGTCTAGCGATGGGGTTATGGGTCCTCCACCACCACCAGATAGACAAGACAGGAGAGATGATCTTGGGGTAGGTCCTTTCAGGGCTCAAACTCCGTTGAGGCTAGCTGGCTCCGAGGGAGGGAATTCATCATAGCCTTAGAGGGCTCCCTATGTATCAGTTTTGTACCATTTTGTATGATGACACCTTCGGTTGACTGTAGCCATATGTATTTTCACATCATTGTATCATGACACTTATGATTATATATATATGAGATGATTCATGCTTGCGGCAGCTATATGCATGTCTACCTCTGTGATGCTTCTATGTGATGCATGTTTCTATATGATGCTTATGATATGGATGCAAATATGTACATGATGAAATGCAATATTTTTGTTCTTTTATGTTTTTAATATGTTATGTCAATGTGAATGTATGAAATGCAGATGAATATGATAATGCAAATAACTATTTACATGATGAAAATGTAAAATGTGCTAACATGTGTTGTGCGTAGGATGTGATGTAATTGTGATATCTATATGTAGGTATGAAATGCTAAAATGTGTGGTAATGCAGGTGCAACAACATGAAATGCAAATATTTTTGGTGTGTCATTATACTCAGTCATGTGATAGCAGGCTACATAGACTCAGGAAGGACGATGGAGGTCAATCAAGAAAGGGGGATGGAAGATAGAAGATATGAAAGTGAAAGAGATTCTTGTGCTATTATCATCATTGATCTTTATTATGGAAAATAGGTTATGACAATTGAGGCATGTGTTCGACCTAGAAAGTCATTGTACCTATTTGCATGGAGGTAAAATAGTCGCAAACAAGGAATCCCTTAATTCACACTAGACTCATAGTGTCCTCATATCCTTGGACAAGTCATAGCATTACTAAGAGACAATCCACAGACAATAGAGAAAAATAGGTGACGATACCCCATCCTCGTCCTTCTAGTCAAAGACATCCCCGAGATAAAATCTCTAGTCAGAGACATCCTGGGAAAGCTAAAAGACATGTCACCAGAAAGATAAAATCAAAAGAAAACCAAGACTCGACACCAACATTCACTATAGTCCTCAAGTTTAGTGTCTCTTGTCACTTGTATAAATCTAGTTTGATTGTGGTCACAATGTTGTCCTTCACAAAAGGATAGATAGCACTGAACCATAATGTTGTCTGAGTCTGTTGAAAGATTTGATTTGTTGAAGCCCATTGTTGTCGTTGTGTCTCATCTGAAACTGACTAAATCCATGAAACTGATACTTTATTGCAGAGAAGACGAGACTTTATTGTAGATCTACGATGCAAATGTTGCTTTATTGTGGATTGTGTGTAGATAGACTGAAGAAAACTGGAAGAAATTGTACTTCTCAGAACATGTGATGCTCTCAGTTCCACACCCATCACTAGACTTAGGATTAGCCTTAGCCACAGATAGAAGTTGATTTATTATAGATGGAAAGGGGTGAAAAGGAGGGATTATTATGAAAAGGCTAACCAATCTTAGGTAGATCAATAACAAGCCATGATGGGAATGGGTGTTTATTATGGATGGATAGGTTGTGAGTGTGTGCAAGGGAGGAGAAATGTCTCTACGCATTGCGCTGGTGACCCAATTTTCACCATGGTACTTGCTTAGGGCACCACCAAAGTGGTTTTCACCATTGGACGAAATGTTTTTCTTTACTTTTTTTTATTTTTCAATTTTTTTTATTTTTTAATTTTTTTTTTGCGTCACAAGGCGCCTGTTTGCCAAGTTTTCACCAAGTAACGATTTTTTATGTTTTTGTGATTTTTTTGTATTTTTGAATTTTTATTTTATTTTATTTTATTTTATTGTATTTTTATTTTTATTTTATTTTTTTGTATTTTGAATTAGGATATTCTTAAGAGCTATGTGTAAAACTTGCGAAGGTGCATGTTGTTGATAGGATCCTCCAAAGGTTCGCCCTTTGAGGTTGAGAGATGATATGCACCGGATCCATATGCTACTGTAATGATGTAAGGACCAAGCCAATTTGGTTCGAACTTGCCCTTCTTCTCTCTGTATTGCTGATTTTTAGGATTTTCTTTGAGAACTAAGTCACCTACCTCAAATGTATGAGGCTTTACCTTATGATTGTAGTTGAGACTCATTCATTGTTGATAAGCCTTGAGATGATTAAAAGCAGTTTGTCTTCGTTCATCCAATAGTTCTAGTTCCTGTAAGTGAGAGACCATGTAGTCTTCATCACTAATAATGTTGTGCAAAGAGACTTGTAAAGAGGCTCGTAAAGAGGGTAACTCAACCTCAATAGGCAAGATAACTTCAGCGTCATAGATAAGTGAATAAGGTGTAGCTCTTATAGGTGTGCGGATGCTTGTGCGGTAAGCCCAAAGTGCGGGATTAAGTTGGATATGCCAATTGCGGCTAGTATCATCGACTGTCTTTTTTAGGATTTTGAGAATGGTTTTATCAGATGCCTCAGCTTGACCATTACCTTGGGGGTAATAAGGTGTGGAGAAAAGATGGGTAATATGGAAACGATCACAAAGTTCATGAACATCTTGATTTTTGAAGGGATGCCTATTATCGATGATGATGGAAATAAGAATACCGTATTGACAAATGATGTAGTTGAGAATGAATGTAGCAATCTATTTCCCAGTGACTTGTGTAAGAGGCACGGCTTCAATCCATTTTGTGAAATACTCTGTGATGGTGATAATGAATTTATGGCCATTGGAGGAAGGAGGGTGAATCTTGCCTATGAGATCGAGTCCCCATTCGTAAAAGGGCCAAAGAGTTGCAATCGGTTGAAGTTCTTGTGCTGGTGCATGAATGAGGTCTCCATGAATTTGAAATTGCTTACATTTTTTGACAAACTGATATGAGTCTTTTTCCATATTGGGCCAGTAATATCCAGTCCTGATGAGTTTCTTGGCTAAGGTAGGACCACTAGAATGTGGACCACATATCCCTTCATGAACTTCGCATAATGCAATCTGAGCTTCATCCCTTTCTAAACATCTAAGAAGAGTGCCATCTAGACCTCGACAGTATATTATATCGGCTAAAATGATGTATCGAGAAGATTGGCGAATGAAAGTGCGACGTTGGTTGTTGGATAAGTCAGGAGGAAGGGTATTATTACAGAGGTATGTGAAAATGGAACCATATAACTAGGAATCAAGACCAATGACACATATCATCTCAGTATGAGTGATCTCATATGAGGGAACCAAAAGGTTATCCACCAAGAACTCATAGCAGGTTTCATTATGTGGTAGATCGATCAGGGAAGCAATAGTAGCCATGGCATCTGCGGCTCAATTCTTCTCTCTTGGTATCTGCTCAAAGGTTAACTTCGTGAAATTCTATTTCAAGTCCTCCACCATTTTTTTTGTAAGGCATTAATTTTTCATCCTTTGTTTGGTAGTCATCAGTTGCTTGATGAATTACAAGTTGAGAGTCCCCAAAAACATGAAGTTCCTGGATCTTCCACTGAAGTGCAATCCGTAATCCAGTTGTTAATCCCTCATATTCTGCTATTTTATTAGTGCAAGGAAATGATAATCGATATGATTTTGGTATGGAATCCCCTTGAGGTGTGATGAAGAGGATGCCAGATCCTGCACCATGCTGTGTGTATGAGTCGTCAAAGTATAGTTGCCAAGGATTTGTGTGTGATACTGTCAAGATGGATTCATCAGGAAATTCTGAAGTTAGAGGAGCAGCATCTATCATAGGAGCATCTTCTAATTGATCTATGATAGCTTGTCCTTTTATTGCTTTTATGTCTACATATTCAATGTCAAATTCACTCAGGATCATCACCCATTTGGCTAGTCGACCAGTAAGGATTGCTTTATTGAGAAGGTACTTCAATGGATCGATCGTTGCGACCAACTTAGTTTTATGAGTTAGCATGTAGTGTCATAATTTTTGTGAAGTAAAGACCACAACGAGACATGCAAACTCAATTGGTGTGTAGTTTAGCTCATATCCCACCAAAGTACGACTGATGTAGTAGACTACCTTTTCTTTTCCCTCAGCATCTTGTTGTGCTAAGAGTGCCCCTAGTGTTATTGAAGTAGCGGATATGTATAGTTGATATGTTGGAATTTTTTATGTTTATGTTGTGATTGTCATTGATGGGGACACACTTGCATTGAGATCTCCTTTATATGTATGAGCTAGAGCTCAACCGGTATCTGTTCCAACCAGTATGTTGTATTCTAGTCTTTAGACTATTGGTGATTTTGCAGAATGTGTTTCCTGGTCTGAAGCGGCATGTCGACCTCAAGCGATTCGTAGATCTCAAGCAGTATGAGGGAGAAAAGAGGCATAACACATTCTTACCAGTCTTCATTTTTGTCAAACCGGCAATCGGTATTTTGTATAAACCAGTAATACTCTGTGATGAGTTACCAACCGACATTTTGTGATGAGTTACCAATCCACCGATTGTTTGACGGTGCCGACACACTGACGATGCTTCTTGTGTCGTGTTACTGAGTATGTCTAGATTCATTGAACCTAGGAAATTGAAATGTAATCCTATTGGACCGACATGAAATTAGACTTCTTTAAAAGGACATCATGTCTAGGGTTTTAGTTTGTTGCTGAAAGGGTTTATGTTGTGACTAGGGTTTAAGGTGGTTGATGAGTTATTGTAAAAGTGATCTTATCTGAGAAGATCAGATTTTAACTGAGTGAGAGATAGAGAAGACTAAAGTAATGCTGGAATGCATTAGCTATGAGCTATACTAGATCTAACCAAGCAATTTGTGCTATTAGATAGATCAAATACTTGTTGATTACTCACATCTTTGACAAGTCTGTAGCCCTTAATTGGGTAGGCCCAAAAGACTTTTGTAAAATCCTCTAACAAGGTGGTTCACCTCTATGAATCTAAAATCCTCTAGCAAAGTAGTCTTTAATCAGACTTATCTCATAACAGAGATTGAGATTCCTAACAGGATCTGTTTTGGTGAAGAACATTGTAAGACCTTAACCAGTCTGGTTTCTATTCTGCAGATAGTGACTTGTGAGTTCCATCTCACCGCGGTTTTTTCTAGTTGGGTTTCCACATCAAATATCTTATGTTATGATTGTATTGCTTTTGTGGGTGAATGCTTTATTTGCATTTTAGTTTGCATGTGTGTTAACCGATCTGTCTGTTAAACTGCTTTACCGGTTTATCTTTAGACTGTTTAAGTGTTTTAGTGCAGTGATACTAATTCACCCCCCCCCTCTTAGTATTCATCAATTGGTATCAGAGCCTACCTTTATATAAGTTTAACCACTTGGAAAGAGATATGGGGGAATACATCTTGAGGGAACTTACTCAATGGCTCACTTAGTCTGAGCAAGCCTATGATGATCTTATGGTCAAATACAAGGCATCTCAAGCAAAAAGGAGAGAACATGCAGAGAAGTTGATGGAGCTATCTGAAAATAGTTCTGCAGATGAAGCAAATATGGAAGCCGTGATAGAAAAAGTAAATAAGCTAAATGATTCAAACTCCAATCTAAGAAAGGATTTGGAAGGATTGACTATCCGGTTTAGTCAAGAGCTTGAGCACCGAAGGAAAGCTAAAGATCTACTAAAGGACAAAGATCATGAGATCTCCAAGTTGAAACAAGAGATTAGTGCATTGACTGCTTGCCTTCATGAGAGCAGAATGGAAAAAGAAGGAGTACAAGATGAACTAAACATAGCCATCTTTGAAAATGTAAGCCTAATGGAGACAAATACTGCTATTTCCAAAGAACTCTCTGAGTCAAAGGAAATACTTGCTAAGTTCAGCAAAAGTACTGTCAAGCTAGAGCAAAAGCTTGAGTCATCTAGACCGGTAAAGAATACCAATGGACTTGGTTTCTCTGGACATGAGGAAGGAGAATCCTCAGGAACAAATGTTGAAGCATCAAAGAAGCAACCGGCATTCAAAGGAAAAGGTAAGCAAAAATTCAAACATGTTTGCTTTAACTATCTTAAAGAAGGACACACTGCCAATGTATGTAGGAGCAAAGCCTACAATAATTTTCCTTACTTTATTAACAATGTAGCTAGATCCAATAAGTTCAATGGTCATTGTTATGCATGCAACAAGTTTGGGCATAGAGCATCTGAATGCAGGTCTGTCATGAACAACACCAGAAGATATCCTCAGAGGACCCAAGGAGCTAGTTCGGAATCTTTTGTGAACTAGAACCCCAACCGATTTAATGCTTACAATTATCAGTCAGGTAACAATGGTTATCAACCGGCAACTGGATGGAGAGAAAACTGTTGGATTTGTCATGGTCATGGTCACATTGCTGCTACATGCATAATGAAGAATGGAAATATGAACAATGGACCTTGGAGAGCACCTGGATTGGTTTGCTACCACTGCAACAAACCAGGTCACATTGCAAGATTCTGCAGAAGCAGAAAGAGTATATCTGATGATATACCGGTCACTCAGGAAGGAGAAATTGATGTTGAAATAGTTCAAGTGGACATGAACAAAACCTGAAAGAAGAAACCAACAATGTTGGAAGAGGAACCAGTTTCTGCACCTAGTGTGGAAATATCAGAACTGGCAAACTAAGCTTCAAAAGGCTTAGGGGGAGCAAATGGCGAAATGTTTTCGAACCCTCGATTTACACCAGTAAAAGACCTTAATCGATATGTGATACCTGTCGCTTGGCAGAAGACCGGAAATGGTAAAAAATGCAAATTAGGGTTTACGCCCTAATAGAGGACCATTAATGGTGGTAGGTGAGAGACATGTATAAAAGCATTTTTTCAAATCATTTCTCACTATCTATTTTCGAGCGAAGAAAAGTTTTTCAAAGAGCAGAGCGAAGAAAAGGCGATTTGAGCTGAGATTTCAAGAAATTGACAAATCACAAAGGAGATTCAAATTCAAATTGCAAACGGTCAAGTGGATAACACAAAGCGGTAATTCAACAACCGACGCAGTGTGGAGTGAAGGAGAATTAGAAAGCCCTAAATTCGTGTTTTAAAGGTATTTTTTAGTTCTTAAAATATTCTAAAATGGCTTCCGCATCTCATACCAGTTCTAGTACATCCATTGAGTCTGAAAGTTTCATTCAAAGGAAGTCAAAGTTTAATGCCCTATCACAAGTTCTGGCTGGAGTGATAGTAGAAGAGGGAATTTATGACTATATTGATTGCAAGATAGAAGACCTAGGGTCTCTAGCCATCCACTCTCAACTAGGTCTATTCTGTGGAAAGGATAAGAAAATCAAACCAGAATATAATATCTTGAAGAAGAAGAAACTCCATAATGTTGTATACTTTCTGGAAGACTTTACAGAGGATCATATTAGGATTATTCTGAGCAGGGTCCATGGTGACAAGATGTACCTAGAGAGGATGCATGATATTACGCCATAGGCAATTCATGCAGTCACCGATTTCTACAACACAGGGGAAGTGCCAGCCCTAAGAATGGTAAGCAAAACTGAAATGGCCAAGCTCACCGGGTCAACGAGTGATTCATGAGGCATGACAGTCAACTCCATCAAGGATGATCTAGTTAAGTATGCCTGCATGGTGATAGGCTACTGAACATTCTCTGCCAGTAGAATTAACTCTGTATCTGCTGCAGCGGTAAATGTCTCTTACCGGATGATTAAAGAGGATGCATCATTTGACCTGTGCATCGGTATGCAGAGGCAACTCCTATCTAATCTGAAGTCGATCAAACAGGATAATGCACTGAGATTCAAGTTCGGACAACTATTGGCTGAGTTGTTCTTCTATTTCCAAGGCTACTTTCCTAGAGTAGGAGATGTCCAGTGGTCTCCTAACCAACCGGTAACCAAGCAGATCAAGGAAAGCATTCAAGCAATCGGAACCGGTTACCCTGATGTGCTGAACAAGTATTTTCATGAGTTCAGATGGAAAATGAGTCAAAGGATGAGGATCTCAGGTGACATCATCAAGAAACATGAAGATGACATTTGTTTCACCATCCAGGTGGACAAATTCTTAATGGAGGCTGTTGAGCCTAGAATGGAAGAAGTGGAACCAATGGGCTATGAAGTGATGTACGATATGTAGGAAGGGTATGCCTCAACCCTTATTGCCTCACCTCTTGATCCTAAGGCAAAGAGGATCGGAACCTATCTAGAAAGAATTGCACCGGTCGAGGAACCCTCTATTAAGAAAGGAAAAGAACCGGCAGCAAAGAAAGCAAAGGCAATGCCTGTAGCATCAGCACCGGCTACTACTGCAACTCCAAGAGTGACCAAGCGGTCACCTGCAAAGAAGAAACCGGAAGTAGCATCGGCAAAAGTCTTTGAAATAAAAAGGAAGACTAAGTCAAATGAACCAGACTCTTAAGAGACTGAGTATGAGGAGATGCTAAAGAAGGCCAGACAGACAAAGAAGATGAAGAAGAATGAACCGGCAGCGTCTGCACCGGTAAATATTGATATCTTCTCATATAAACCTTTGACACATTGTCAAAGAACAACAAAGAACATTAGGAGAAAATTACTTCATGACTTAGTAGATTATTATGATGATTTTAGTGATGAGGAGAAAGAAGAAGCACTATAGGAGATTATTATTTATTTGTGTAAAAATGACCGATCGTCATCAAAGATTAAATCTCAGACACCAGATTCCTTATATAAGGCAATAGATAATAAATGGGGCATTGCCATAGAAAAAGAATAGGAGATTAGGGAGAAAGTCTTTGCATAGTACTTTCCCGACCTCTCAAACTTAGAATTATTTGATGTTTTGGACCAAAATAAAGGACTCTTCTTCACAAGGAGAAGAAGACTCTAGCTATTAGAGGGAAGAATTGATGATGTTGAAAAAGACACTCATCAGCATATGAATCATGCTATCCATGCTCACAAAGCATGTATGGCCAACCTACAAGTGGAAAAAGAACCGGTTATGTCCAAACCGAATGAAGTTTTTGATGAAGAAGGAAACCCAGTTAAAGAACCAATCGACACTATTGATGTCAATGCCCTAGACATAGAAGATATCACTCAAGACATACCTTCTGAGGGAACAAGACAGGTGCAACAGGTCGAACAGGGCAGTGAGCAAGCCAAGGATAGACAAGAAGCAGCTAAGGAATAGGAAGAGAAGAAGAAGAGGGATGAAGATGAGAAAAAGCAGAAAGAGGAAGAGGAGAAAAGAAAAGATGAAGAGAAAAAGAAGAAAGAAGATGAGAGGAAAAAGAAAGAAGAAGAGGGTAAGGAAGAAAAGAAGAAGGAAGAGGAAGATAAAGAAAAGGAAACCCGGAAGGAAGAAGAAAAGAAGAAGAAGGAAGAGGAAGAGAAAGAAGAGGAGAAGAGGAAGGGAGCTGAGAGGAAAAAGAAAGAAGAGGAAGACAAGGAACAAGAAAAGAAGAAGGAAGCAGAGAATAAGAAGAAGGAACAAGAAGACAAGGCAGCGGAGAAAAGCAAAGCGGACAAGGCAGCAGAAGCGGTGAAGAGCACACAGATGGAGACTTCGAAGGCAACCGGGAGTCAAGCCAAACCGGCTGATATCTCCAGTCCTATCGATCTCTAGTCTGCAAGTGAATCGAAGCTAATGCAGAGCATCAAGGTTGCTCAAGAGCGCCCTGAAATCATTCGAAGGAAAAATGAGCAAGAAATAATTCAAGTGGCTATAGACACCCTTACCGGTTTGATCCCCAGTACCAATCTTCCCAACACTAAATCATCACTAGCACAACTTAAGCTACTATGTACAGTAGTGGATGATTAGGTGCAGAGCCTGGAAGAAGTAGTTGAGGCACATGTCAAGAAAGAGCATCAAAAGTCTCTTAACATTGCTCTGGTGAAGGAGTTGAATGAACTCCAGTCTGAACTACTAAAAGACCGAAAGGATATAAGGGACGCTTTGGATGAGGGAAATCTGCTACTAAGCAAAATCTATCAACCCCATCTATTCTACAATGATGTGCTAGCCCAAAAGAAAAAGCTTCAAATGGACTTATAGTCTTACTTAAGCACATTTAAGCCACCTTATGATTCCTTTGCAACTTATGGGCAAACTGTTCACCAGTTCAGATCTAGTCAGCCAAAATGGAGCAAGAGATTAGTACACGGTCTAGAGATTTGTAGGAGCTACAACTAGTTTTACTTCCACATCTGCAAATTCTTTAGAAGTGTTATCTGAACCTAGATGCCTTCATAGTTACATAGGAAATGAGCACAGTTGATGCCATGGAAGAACAGGTCTCCCAGATGCAAATAGAGAAAGAAGTGGCCATCTCCCTACTTGAGTCCTAGTCTCTATCAATGAAACAATTTTTGCAGGACTATAAATCAATTTTTGACAAGTATTATTCCTTGTTGTCATAAACTTTTATTATTTTAATATCAAATGGAAACAAGGTTGTTCAGCGGTACTTTGTCATTGTTGGCAAAGGGGGAGAAGTACTCTATCTATTTTGGAGAAGTATAGGGAGAAGTATCTGGTTTTAAAATTTTGCTATATGCTTTGACATATGCTATATGCTCTGATATCTCAATGTTTATACTCTGTATGCAAAATTGCTATACATTGTATTGATTAAGGGATAGTGTATATGCTTAGGGGGAGCAATTTTGTTAATGGCATTTTTTTGTTGTAAAACACTTAGATGTCAAAATTTTATTTTCCTAAGTGTTGCCACCAATACCAAATGGGGAGATTGTTGGCATTTTTTATTTTTATGTTGTGATTGTCATTGATGGACACACACTTGCTTTGAGATCCCCTTTATATGTATGCGCTAGAGCTCAACCGGTATCTGTTCCAACCGGTATGTTATATCCTAGTCTTTAGACTATTGGTGATTTTGCAGAATGTGTTTCCCAGTCTGAAGCAGCATGTCGACCTCAAGCAGTTCGTAGATCTCAAGTAGTACGAGGGAGCAAAGCGGCATAACACATTCTTACCAGTCTTCATTTTTGTCAAACCGACAACCGGTATTTTGTATAAACCGGTAATACTCTGTGATGAGTTACCAACCGGCATTTTGTGATGAGTTACCAATCCACTGATTGTTTGACGGTGTTGACACACTGGCGGTGCTTCTTGTGTCATGTTACTGAGTATGTCTAGATTCATTGAACCTAGGAAATTGAAATGTAATCCTATTGGACCGACATGAAATCAGACTCCTTTAAAAGGATATCATGTCTAGGGTTTTAGTTTGTTGCTGAAAGGGTTTATGTTGTGACTAGGGTTTAAGGTGGTTGATGAGTTGTTGTAAAAGCGATCTTATCTGAGAAGATCAAGTTGTAACTAAGTGAGAGATAGAGAAGACTGAAGTAATGCTGGAATGCATTAGCTGTGAGCTATACTGGATCTAACCAAGCAGTTTGTGCTATTAGATAGATCAAACACTTATTGATTACTCACATCTTTGACAAGTCTGTAGCCCTTAACTGGGTAGGCCCAAAAGCCTTTTGTAAAATCCTCTAACAAGGTGGTTCACCTCTATGAATCTAAAATCCTCTAGCAAGGTAGTTTTTTATCAGACTTATCTCCTAACAGAGATTGAGATTCCTAACAGGATCTGTTTTGGTGAAGAACATTGTAAGACCTTAACCAGTCTGGTTTCTATTCTGCAGATAGTGACTTGTGAGTTTCATCTCACTGTGGTTTTTCCCAGTTGGGTTTCCACGTCAAGTATCTTGTGTTATGATTGTATTGCTTTTGTGGGTGAATTCTTTATTTGCATTTTGGTTTGCATGTGTGTTAACCGGTCTGTCTGTTAAACTATTTTACCAGTTTATCTTCAGATTGTTTAAGTGTTTTAGTGCAGTGATTTTTGGCATACTAATTCACCCCCCCTCTTAATATTCATCATGATATACAAATGGTAGAGATGTTCACCCAAAATATCAACAAAGACATTGGTTATGACTTGAGAAAAGCTTGTTTGTCCACCTTCAAGGACGATATTGAAAAAGGCTTAGCAACAAAGAAGTTCCTAATTGAGCAAGGTATCATCAAAATATTCAAAGAAAACAAAGAGGACTTTAAAGGAAAAGACAAGCCAAGATTTTGGAATAAAAACAAGAACACAGTAAATGATGGTGTTGTTGATGCCAATACAGTACGACCCAAAATCATTTTTTTTCCAGATCAAGCTCTACAAACAATCAAGTGAATACTCAACCAACTTCAAAATCATGAAGGAAGTACACCCCATTGGGAGAACCACTTGAGTCAGCTTTCAAGAATCTAGTAGCAAACAAGATAATCACAATTCTATATTTGCCTCCATATGAGCCAAAGGTCAAACCAAATTGGTGGAATGACGATGAATACTGCGAATATCACAAGAGAAAGGGACATAAAATAGGAAATTGGCTAAAGAACATCATACAAGATCTTATTGATAGAGGTGACATTGAGATTGAAGGGCATTCATCTAATCAAAAACATGAGATGTTTAAGGAACCATTCCCTAAACATGACAAGGGAAAAGCTAAAGCCACAGATGAGCAAACCCACTATACCAGAGCATCCTATAACTATGATTCAACTGTTAATCACATTTCAATGGACAATTATGTCTCTGCCATTATCATCAAGGAAAAAACGCCAAAAAATTCTACCCAAAGACCCAAAATTGTCCTAAAAGGAATTGGATCTTCTTCTGAACATACCTCTGAATGTAATGTTACAATTCATTGAGGTAAATTCACTTTGCAAGGTGCTCCAGCTAAAAACACTGCTTCCTCATCAACCAAACCTAAGTACAATCTGGTAGAACAGCTAGGGAAGACACCCGTGCTTATCTCAATCCTTGAGCTCTTACGCATATCCCATGCACATAAAGCCATTCTTGACAAAACTTTGAGAGACACTATTGTCCCCATTGATCTGAACATGGACTAGTTTTAAGCCATGGTGGGATACCTTTCCGTTCCACACTCCCTTACATTCACATAAGTTGACGATGCCTACGTGAGCCAACTCCTACACACATTGAAGCCTTCCTACACAAACATTGAATAAAATGAGTCCTGATAGATGGAGGAGTTGGTCTCAATATATGTACTTTGAACACAATAATACAATTGGGATATTCTGAAAAAGTTGTGAATGCTACAAACAAATCACCATTAAAGCATATAATGACGAAGAGCGCTCATCCAAATGCCCAGTCACTTTACCTCCCAGAGTTGGGCTAGTTACAAAGGATGTTATTTGTCAAGTCCTAGACCTGGATCTCACATACAACATATTGCTAGGATGTCCATGGATTCATGAGATGAATGTAGTACAATCTACATATCATCTATGTATCAAGTTTCCACACAATAGAGTTGAAGTGACCGTCAAAGGTGATTCGAATCCATTCATATATTGCAACAATCTACAACCTAGATCAGAAACAACAATCCTAGTCAATTGAGAGGTTTTTCCTTCATCAACATATGTGGATCCAGAATCATTGAAAGCATCTATATCAAAGAAAACAAAGATCAAAGAAAAGTTCAAGATTAAAGACCTGGGATGTGGTGAGTATATCTTTCATGATGATCAACACCCACTATCTCCTAAGGTATTTAGTTGACAAGAACAATCTACAAACAATTTGCATTGCCAAGGAATTGGATGTGAATTACCTAGTGTTGTGGCTACTAAGTCTGAATGCAAATCTCCTCTAGTGGTACAAGCATCTCTTGATATCAATAGTCCTAAGAGTGGTTCCAATGAAGAATCTATTGAGTGTATCGCCAACCCTATTGAGAACTCACATAGCCTTACCATTTCATCCACCATTCCATTTCCACTCCACTCCTAGACTTAGATCAACAAGAATCAGAAAATCCCTTACTAATTGGAGATCAAAAATCAAGCCTTGAAAAGAAAAATCCAAAAGTCAAAAATAAATAAAAGTCCTTTAGTCCAAATCAAAATCAAAAGCTATTGGACTCTGTAAAAATCAACAGTCAAGGATAAAGATAGTATGAAAGAAAAAGAGCAAGAGTTGATTTCCCCTAATATCAAAATAACTAGGGGCAAAAGTTCTAAAATTTCAAGTAAAAAGGAATACTTGTTGATCCTAAGTCTTCATCATGCCATCCTACTTTCACTTCTTTTTTCAATCATAAGCCTTCATAACTCATCCACTTGTTCCGCACATCCTTTCCCTTCTGGCAATACATCATGGACCTTTAATGGAGATTCCTCAAGGGACTTTGTTATTAGGAATGCCCAAACTTCTTCAGGTGACATGCATACAAGCCTATGTAGTCCACACACTAGTAATTATATCTTAGTTCATTTATCAAGGAAGACATTCACTCGAGATACACATCATTCAATCAAGGAACGTTGCAGTTAGAATCATAAGGTTAAGCCTCGCACATCTGAGGTAGGTGACTTAGTTCTCAAAGAAAATCCTAAAAATCAGCAAGACAGAGAGAAGAAGGGCAAGTTCGAACCAAATTGGCTAGGTCCTTACATCATCACAGTGGTCTATGGATCCCATGCATATCAGCTCTCAACCACAGAGGGTGAACCTTTGGAAGATCCTATCAACAACATGCACCTCCGCAGGTTTTACACATAGCTCTTTAGAGTATCCTAATTCAAAAAAAAAAAAATCAAAAAAATACAAAAATACAAAAAAAAATTCAAAAAATTTCAAAAATACAAAAACAAAAAAAAAAATCAAAAAAATTCAAAAACAAAAAAATACAAAAAAAAATCATAAAAAATAAAAAATTGTTACTTGGTGAAAACCTGACAAACAGGCGCCTTGTGACACAAAAAAAATTGAAAAACAGAAAAACATTTCGTCCAACGGTGAAAACCACTTTGGTGGCGCCCTAGGCAAGTACCATGGTGAAAATCGAGTCACCAATGCCATGCGTAGAGGCATTGCTCATCCCTCCTTCAGGATTCCATTTCATCATTTCACTTTGCACACACTCACAGCCTATCCATTCATAATAAAATTACCCATTCCCATCATGACTTGTTATTGATCTACCCAAGATTGGTTAGCCATTCATAATAATCCTTCCTTTTCACCCCTTTCCATCCATAATAAATCAGCTCCTATTTGTGGCTAAGGAAAATCCTAAGTCTAGTGATGGGTGTGGAACTGAGAGCATCACATGTTCCGAGGAGTACAGTTTCTTCCAACTTTCTTCAATCTATCCGCGCACAATCCGCAATAAAGCAACATTTGCATCGCCGATCTGCAATAAATTTCCGTCTTCTCCACAATAAAGTATCAATTTCATGGATTCAATCAGTTTCAAATGAGACACAACAACAACAATGGGCTTCAACAAATTAAATCTTTCAACAGACTCAGACAACATTATGGTTCAGTGCTATCTATCAAACAAATAAGACTTATACAAGTGACAAGAGACACTAAACTTGAGGACTACAGTGGATGTTGGTGTCGAGTCTTGGTTTTCTTTTGATTTTATCTTTTGGTGACATGTCTTTTAGCTTTTCTAGGATGTCTCTAACTAGTGATTCTATCTCCGGGATGTCTTTGACTAGAAAGGTGAGGATGGGGTATCGTCACCTATTTTTTTCTTTGTTGTCTATGGATTGTCTCTTAGTAATGCTATGACTTGTCCAAGGATATGAGGACATGGTGAGTCTAGTATGAATTGGGACATTCCTTGTTTGTGACTGTCCTATCTCCATGCAAACGGGTACAATAACTTTCTAGGTCGAACATATACCTCAATTGTCATAACCTATTTGCCATAATAAAGCTCAATGATGATAATGCATAAGAAGTTCTTTCACTTCCATATCTTCTATCTTTCATCCCCCTTTCTTGATTGACTTCCATCGTCCTTCTTGAGTCCGTGTAGTCTGCTATCACATGACTGAGTATACTGACATGCCAAAAATATTTGCATTTCATGTAGTCTGCACCTGCATTACCACATATAAAGCATTGCATACATACATATAGATATCACAATTGCACCATATCCTACACACAACACATGTTAGAACATTTTACATTCTCATCATGTAAATAGTCATTTGCATTATCATATTCATCTGCATTTCATACATTCACATTTGCATCATGCATAACATAAAAAACATAAAAGAACAAAAATATTGCATTCCATCTATACATATTTGCATCCATATCATAAGCATCACATAGAAACAAGCATCACATAGAAGCAACATCACATAGGTACACATGCATATAGCTACCGCAAAGATGAATCATCTCATATATATATCAAAAATCATAAGTTTCATGATACAATGATATCAAAATACATATGGCTACAATCACCCGAAGGTGTCATCATACAAAATGGTACAAAACTGATACATAGGGAGCCCTCTAAGGCTATGATGAACTCCCTCCCTTGGAGCTGGTTGGTCTCGATGGAGTCTAAGCTCTGGAAGGACCCGACCCAGGATCATCTCTCCTACCCCCTCTATCTGGTGGTGATGGAGGACCCATGACCCCACCACTAGACACTTGTCTCTTGTCTCTTCCTCCAGTGGTCGTCGTTGTCCGTGATGGTCTTCAGAAGCTCCTAGCCCGTTGATCTAGTGGTACCACTCCATAGTATGGGTCTCTCCAATAGGCTATCTCCTCCCCTGCTCACAAAACATAGGCGTATCCATCCCCATGTCCTCTGTTTCCTACCTCCCTACCCTCAGCATTGTCTCAACTTCTGTATAGCACTAAATAGCCTGATCTCTCTCCCACTCAGTGTCCCTCTTCTGTCTCCAAAGTCCTCTCCCATCCCATAGCCAACCCTTGTGTTGCCCTATCCGAACAGAAGAACCCACTGATCACTCCTGCCAGCACCATCGATAGTGCCAATCTTGTCTATGTCATGGTATCCCAAGCCACATGTCTAGCCCTCATCTCCAATCTTAGATCCTAGAACACTCGTCTTAGTGCATCCCTTTCTCCCTCTTGATCATAAGGAACTAACTCCCCATCGATCGGTATCCTTAGTATCCTATATACATCCTCCAAGGTGACTGTCATCTCACCCATTGGCAAATGAAAAGTGCATGTCTTTGAATGCCATCTCTCAGCTAGCGCAATCAGCAACCCCATGTTCGCCCGAAACTCAGGCACATATAGAATATATCATAGTCACATGACCTCAACTGTTGCTCTATCCTCGAATGTTAGCTCTGTTCTTAAACTCTGAGTTGAAGGGAATCTCTCTCATGACTCCAACATTGGTAGGTCCTCTTGCAATCAAGCAAATCAACTGTGTAAATCCTAGTAGTACTCCCTATTGATCACAAAGTGTTACTTTTTATCCTAGTGCTTATATCTATCATATGGCAGTCTATCCTAGTGGCATTCCCTGTTCATCACAAAGTGCTTCTCTTTTTAGTACTCTTTGTTCATCACAAAGTACAACTTTCTATCCTAGTGGCATTCCCTATTCATCACAAAGTGCTGCTCTTTTTTAGTACTCCCTGTTCATCACAAAGTGCTTCTTTGATCCTATCTTTTAGGGCACCTACTTGAGTGTATCCTCTTGAGTAGCTTATCCAATTGACAACGTATGTTCTATCACATAATTGTCAATTTCAGCCTAACCTAATTAGGAACGTATGTTCTATCATAGAATTGTCAATTTCTTTGTTAGTCCATGTTCATCACAAAGTGCCTCGATCTATCCTATCCTAGGGCTCTACTTGAGTTTATCCTCTTGAGTAGTTTCCTGATTGGCAACGTATGTTCTATCACAAAATTGTTAATCCTAGCCCTATTTGCTACCCTAATCTTCCCTAGAGGACCTGGTTGAGTGTATCCTCTCAGCAACTTATCCAATCAACAACATATGTTTATCATAGAACTATCGATTCGACCTTACAGACATAAACGCGCATTCATGACACAAACGTGCTTGCATACTGCACATATGTGCCTGCTCTGCACATACGTGCCTACTCTGCACATACGCACCTGAAATAAACAGACGTTGTCACATTGAACACAAATTCTATTGCAAACATAGATGCGCCTGGCACCAACGCAAATGTGCCTAGCCTACCCAAAAGCACCTGGCACCAACACAGATGCACCTTACCGTTTCCCCCCCCCCCCGCTTGACATTTTTCTAGACCTACCTAGAGCGCATTTATTGCACTAATTGGCATGCATTTATGACAATAATTAATGCAACAAAGTACAAGGAGGTTTTGTGGTACTTATCGGCTCTCCTGCATCTGTTGGCCTCTGAAATCGGTGAACACGATCAAATCTATGCACCAATGCCATCGCTGCTAACTACTCTCTACTTTCTTTGCACTTTGATCTCTTAGATGTGTGGATGACAATGAGGATGTTTTCCTTCGTAGTCTATCTTATAGACTACCCTAGCCCTAGTCTCCTAAGTCAGTCTTCTTTATCCCATGACTATGTCACTCTATCCTATCTTGTCAGTCCATTTTAGCCTTTCTTTCTTATCGAGAGATTGTCTACGATCTTTTCAAACATTTTCATCCAATCTCTTGAGGGAGCATATCATTCCCATCTTGGAGCAACTTTGTATCAGTTCATCTTATCTTCTTTGAAACAATGCGACAAGTTGCATTGTCCCAAAGAGGGGCAAAATTTAGACACCTAAAATTGTCCTATCTAATTAAATAAATATCTTTATTTATTTAATTGTTTTAGCCTAATTCTTCTATTAATTAAATAAATCTTTATTTATTTAATTAATTCATTTATCCTCTTCTAGCCTTATTTCTCATTTAAATAAATACTTTTATTTATTTAAATTATCCTTTTCTCTTAAATTAAATAAATACTCTTATTTATTTAATTGATCCCACTTCTTCTATTAATTAAATAAATCTTTATTTATTTAATTAATTTATTATCCTTTTCTACCTATGACATATGTCATTCATCTCTTAATTCTTACATTACCTACCCTATTATTATTTTCTTATTTTCTCTACCTACCCTCTAATATTAGCTAACCATTTATCTTTTATACCTTTCAATCTTATCCCTCCATTTCTTATAGTGTCTTCTATATAAGGAGATGCTTCCTTCATTATCTACCCCGACTAATCAGCTAATCAAGCATTCTACCATTCAAACTTTCATATGTGATCAAGCCTACTTGCAAACACATTTCCGTTCTTTGTTGAGCTCTTGTGCACATATAAAATCTGAGAGAAAATATATCAAGCAAGATCAATGGAGATAAGAAGAATGGAGATCCAAACCCTATTGGACATGTGATGGTATAATCTTTGTGATTTCATTTGATTTGCATTGTCTTAGATAATCTTCATATGTTATGGTGGATCTTTGTTGTTGTTAAGCTAGGGTTTTGTGGTTGAATTCATTTAGTCTTTCAATATTGTTGTTTCCATTTTCACCATATACAGAAAGGATCTCCACTTCTTTGTCCATAATATTAGGTCAATACCCTTAAGATTGAATTTGAAGTTGAATATCATCAAGCTCCCTTTTCAAATAATCTATCAGCTGGAAGATGTTGCTAAATGACAACTTATTCCATTTCTAGACATTGGCTTTAACATTAGACAATTTCTTGGCCACTCTATACATAGTAGTTCCATGGACCTCAATATCCCACCATTCTACAATCCTATCAACAAAATCAGGATTGTGTGTCTACATTTTTTCAAATCTAAATGGAAAATCCTTTCTCCTACTAAGGGAAGAGATACTCAACACAATTGGGAAGTGATCAAATCCAATCCTGGACAATGAAGATAAATTACAAGAGAGTTCCATCAGCTAATAAGGGGAAATGAGACCCCTGTCAAGTCTAACTTGAATAAGATTTGACCCACTATGCCTATTGGACCACGTGAACTTAGATCCACTTAGCTCCAGATCCAGCAACTCCAAAGCATTAATAAGATCTAAAGGTCTTGCTTGTTTTCTTCAGAAATCAGAACCCCGCCTTTTTTTTCTAGATTTGAAATAGGGCAATTAAAATCACCCATCAAAATCCATTTCTCATTACAGAAATACAATCATTCCTTGTTTTCCTTGGATGAACCCATAGTTTTTGTTGGGATTAAGTTGTCTCAACCTTTGCAAATCCTAACATTGGCTAATACCTTTATTTATTAATTTATTATTTTATTTATTGCCTACAAATGTCTAGTCATCTAGTGGAATCCACAGGCTTGGTGGCATCCTACTTGGAGATGAATGTATGACACATACGTTGCACATGTGGTGGTAGGCATCTCACGTGAGGATCTTGGCAAGTGTCAACATTTGACAAAGTGGACAAGTGGTAGGAGATACTTTTTGCATGTAGAGGGTTATGATGATTTGTAAGAGAATAAGCTAAAACTAGTCATTTATGACGGATTCTCTTACAACTATAAGCGGTGTAAGTTATGACAATTGTAAGATGTGTAAGAGCATCTATCATACCTCACAATAGTAAATTTTGAGTTACCAACTTAGGAGGTTTGAATGGGGAGTCATTTGGAGATGTACATGTGTCATTTGCATGTTTTTTGGTGGCCGAAAAATAGGGCCAAATGTTATGCATGACCCAATATTGATGTTTCATCTAGAAGCTTCCTCTTGAGTTGTATTTCTCTATAAAAGGTAGTCTTGAGGAGTGTTAGACATGCAATGTTTATAGGTAAAGTGTTATGCTGTCAAAATTAATCCAGGTTGTGGGTTGTAGTTGTAGACTCCTATTGAAGAAGCTAAGTGTTGGCATTGTGTTGTAAGATTTTAATTACTATAATACAAAGTAATGTGCTTTTGGAGTGTGGGGTGTTTTACCTTAAAGTTTTTTCCCCATGATATATCTTGTGTTCATTGTTTATCTTTATGCATGTTTATTATCTCTCTATGAAACATTTTATATTCGAACTGGTCAGCTTGTCTTATCAATCAACCAACATCAACATTATCGGTCCTTTGAGAATATTATCATGGGTCTTATATAGGGTGTGGTATACTCAAAACCATATTGTGTCTTGTCTTAGATGGGGTGTTGCATTCCCTAAAACCAGACAACATGATTGTCCTTTAAACACAACATTCCCACTTTTGGCAATGAAGATCAGGAAATTTGTTTGACTTGTCTGAACTTGTGAATCTTATCTTTCTTTGATTTATCTTTGGTTGTGTTCCTATGCTACTCGATGATGTCACAGAGTGATTTAGAGTGGCCAGGATGGCTCATGATCGTTTTTCTTTTGTTTTTTGTTTGCAGAGTGTTTCATGTATTTTTGAGGCACGTATGTCTTGGGTGTTTGGGTAAGTACATTTGCTTTGTGAACGTCACACATACCTCAACCCTTGACACACGTAATGTCTTAGGGTGGTTGAACCATTTCTTTTTTGTAATGTATTTGTTTTATGCAAAGGGATTGCATTATTTCCCTAGTCTTCATTGCCATGGTGCGCTGCATCTGTTTTGCCATATCAAATAAAGGATCTCAACTACTATTTCCATTTGTGAAAGCAAGATTTCATCACATTAATCATTCTTCACTTCTCACTTGCATTTCTTCTGGCTAACATTTCTTCTATCCCATCAATCCTTCTATCTATTCATCAAATCAATCATTATCATCCTATCTATTCTATTTGATCAATCGATAATTTCTTCATTTGATATCAATCAACCATTTTTCTACAATCCATTAAAATGCTTCCCTTCTTATTAACATTTTCCTCTTTCATCATATTTTCTCTTTCTAAAATTTCTTCTCTTCTTTCGAGAGATCATTCATTTCTTTCACGCATAAACAATCTCTCGAGGGGGCATCCCACCTCCATCTCTTGATCTATCGGTGCATGATCTTCGGGTGAACCCACAATAGTGGGTTACACTTTTTTCAATGAAAGAAATTGACTATTTTATCCAAAACTCAATTTTAGCATTGTTCTATCAAAACCCCCTTTCGATCGAATGTAAAAACACACATTTGATCGAACCCCCTTTGATAGAACATATGTCCTATCGAAGTGCTTGGTTTTGGACTCCCCCCAAACCTCTCATGGTTTCTGCAGATTTTTTGCCTTTGAAGCTCAAATTGGGGGCTCAAATGGACGAATTTTGACAAACCCAAATGCGTGATAGTAGTACTCGAAGCAAGCTTTCTAAAGACTATTATTTTAATATATAAAGAGTTTATTATGGTTTTCTTTTAGATTAACTAAATTTTTGTTTCATACCAAACATCAACTTTTGAGTTCAACAGCTATGGAAAAATAGTAAACAAGTGAAAAAAAATTCTCAAAATATATGTGCAATAGGTATTGAATTCCACTTTCCAACAAAAAAAACTAATTGAATTTGGGTACATACATAACAAGTTATGATCAACCAAATGAACATATGTCAAAATTACAGTTAACTCGACTTCAAAACTTAATAAAACATGAAATATTGAAGATAATGTTATGAAACCAATTGTAAAGATTAGATATGGATATCACAAAACTAAATTCGAAAGAATCACATTCATATCGTTTTTTTAAAAAAAAATTATGCCATACCAAATGAGTATCACTTTTTAAAAATGTTGTTTTTTGTAAAAAACTAGTTTTCGGGGGAGATAGAAAAATGAAAATAAATTGATTCAAAAAAAATATATTTAGAATCTACATGCAAAATGTCACAAATCACTAGTTCACATCATCTGCAAATTTCTTATGGTTTAACAGTAATAAGTGTCCGAATGTGAGGTTTTTTCTAAAAATGAAAATTGAAGTGTCAATGTTGGCAAAAAAGTGTAACCCACTATTGTGGGTTCACCCCTTTTTAATTATTGTTTGAAACAATGCTCAAAATTGCAGTGTCTCGGAATGTGTTTCTAATTCTGTAATAGAAGATTTGTAAGAAAAATTGCACTATCTCCCCCACTAGATTAGTGTTAGGAAGTGTTTTATGCACCTTAGCTTCCTTTCAGTTGGTATCAGAGCTTGCCCAGTTTTGGTTATGTTGTTGGGTAGCGGATTTTTTGTACTGATCTCAATTTGAGTGGGAGCTTTTGCAGTGTATTTTTAATATCTTATTGTGGGAAGAAGATAGCAAGCATATCCGCAAAAGTTGATATGGAGAAGTTTAATGGCAGCAATTTTGAACTGTGGAAGTTGAAAATGGAAGATATGCTCGTGGATCGAGATCTATGGGTGACAATATCTGGAACCAAGCCTCAAAATATAGTATAGGATGTTTGAGATATAATGGATCAAAAATCTAAGGGCCTTATAAGGCTCTGTTTGGCAGACTCCGTATTATTAATTGTCCATGAAGAGAAGACTACAAAAGATCTTTGGAAGAAGCTTGGAGATGTTTATCAAGCTAAATCCTTGGTAAAAAAGCTTTTTCTGAGAAAGAAAATGTATTCTCCAAGGATGGAAGATGGAGGATTACATTCAACATGATTATTACTTAATTATTTTTTGTCGGTGACAAGATTGAGGAGGCAGATCGTGGCATGCTTATGTTATATTCTTTGCCTAATTCTTGGGACCACCTTGTTGTGGCTATTGGGAGTACAACCACCACGTTAAAGATGGATGAAGTGGTATTATCATTTCTTTCTGAAGAAATGCAAAGGAAGACTTCTGAGACAGCTAAGGAGGCCCTTGTATTTCATGGTACATCAAAAGAGAAAGGCAAGAAGAAGGACAAAAAAGATGAAAAAGACATATCCAAATCCCATGGGAGATCTAGGTCTCCTGGAAAGTCCAAGGCAAAGTGTTGGAATTGCAGCAAAACCGGTCATTTCCGTAAAGAATGTAAAGAGGAGAAAAAGAAGAAGAAGAGACCCTCTTATTGGTGAAGCATTTGTCGCAGCCTTGGCAATGCATGCATTGGAAGAAGTGTGGCTAATCATTTCGGGTGCATCTTTTTACATGACCTCACATCGGGGTTGGTTTTCAAGGTATGAAGAATATGATGGTGGAAAGGTGTATCTTGATGATGACTCTCATCTAAAGGTTGTTGGTCATGGAAGAGTCAAGATTAGATTCCCCGATGGAAGAGTGAAGGGGATCGATGGTGTAATGCACATCTCAGGATTGGCACAGAATC
The DNA here is from genome assembly GCF_030272615.1 of Cryptomeria japonica. NCBI lineage: Eukaryota > Viridiplantae > Streptophyta > Pinopsida > Cupressales > Cupressaceae > Cryptomeria > Cryptomeria japonica. The sequence goes on from NC_081405.1 coordinate 184,282,388, forward strand.
TACTCTGTAAGTAAGTTGAGTGAGGTGGGTGTGCAAGTTGTTTTCTTGCAAGGTGGATGTAAGATAACTAGAGGTTCTATGGTGCCTAAGGGTGTTCGGATAGGCACCTTGTATAAGCTAGATGCATGCACCATATAGTGCAATAGTGCTTTTGTGGAGTCCAAGAAGAGGGCTCTAGATTCTTCATCCTCACTATCAAATCGAGCTGTGAAGAGGACTATTGCTTCTACATATGATGGTCGTGCTTTCTGGGTACCTAAGGGTGCCAATTCTATGGAGATGAAACTTCTAGCAGAGAAGACAATGTTATGGCACCAAAGACCTAGTCACATTGGTGAGAAGGGTCTGAAAACCTTGAAAAGTAAATACCTCGCAGAGGGGCTTGAAGACTGTAATCTTGAGTTTTATTTCCATGAACACTGCATCTATGGTAAACAAAATCATGTTAAGTTTTACTCTAGTTCTCACAAATCTTCTAGGTTGTTGGACTTGATACATTATGATGTTTTTGGTCCTATTAATGTTCTTTTGATTTCAAGATCTGTGTATTTTGTTCCATTCATTGATGAATATAGTAGAAGGGCTTTTTTTTTATTTTCCTAGAAGTAAATCTGAAGTCTTTAGTCGACTTAAGGAGTTTAAGGCTCTTGTTGAGAATCAGAATAGTAGAAAGATTAAGTGTTTGAGGGCTGACAATGGTGGTGAGTTTTGCTCAGCAGATTTCAATAGGTTCTATAAGGATCATGGAATTGAGAGGCATAAGACAACTCCATAGACCCCTTAGCGAAATGGAGTTGCAAAGAGGATGAACAGGACATTGATGGAGAGGGATAGGAGTATGCTTAGTAGTGTTGACCTTGAACAAAAGTTTTGGTTTGAAGCAATAGCCACTATCTGCTATCTGGTAAACAAATCTCCTACATCAGCACTTGTTGATAAAACACCTATGGAGGTGTGGTCAGGAAAGAATCCCTCAATGAGACATCTCAGAGTATTTGGTTGTGAAGCTTATGCTCATGTTCTAAATGAAAAGAGATCTAAGTTGGAGAACAAGGCAATGAAGTGTATCTTTATCAGCTATGGTGTCGGTGTAAAAGGGTACAAGCTTTGGGATCCAATGTCAAAGAAGGCTATCTATAGAAAAAGTGTTATTTTTAGAGAGATGAAACCTTCCACTATTGAGATACAACCATAGAAAGAAGAGAAACATAATAAAGAGGTAGTTCAGATTCCTTCTAGCCCTGAGAAAGAAGAACTACGAGCTCCTGGTGGACCTAATGATGAGGAGAGTTCTAGAAGCTTTGAAAGTTATGAAGACTATGAAGAACCTCAACCTCAGCCTTTGAGGAGGTCTGCTCATGATAGGCAGCAACCTGATAGATATGGGTATTCACCAGATAGGTTTGGATATTCATTGTTAGATTCCAGTTGTATTTTTGCTTTGATTGCTAACGCTAATGAGCCTAAGACTGTTAGACAGGCTATGGGTATGCATGATGCAGATTTCTGGATGGAAGCCATGAATGATGAGATGGCATCTTTGAAGAAGAACAATACTTGAGATCTGGTACCTTTGCCTGAAGGGCGTAATCCTATGGGATGCAAATGGGTGTTCGTGAAGGGGTATATCCAGGTTGAGGGAATAGATTATGGTGAGATTTTCTCTCTTATTGCAAAGCTGACATCCATTTAGTTCTTGTTATCACTTGCTATAGTTCATGATTGGGAAATCAAGCAAATAGATGTGAAGACAACATTCCTTCATAGTGATTTGGAGGAAGAGATTTATATGTCACAGCCAAAGCATGTCATAGTAAAAGGTAAAGAAAATCTAGTTTACAAGTTGAAAAATTCTTTGTATGGTTTGAAATAGTCTCCTAGGATGTGGTATCAAAATTTTGATACCTATGTGTTGAGTTTGGGATTTCAAAGATCTAAATCAGATCATTGTGTTTACTTTAAAACTGATAATGGTCGCATTCTCATTATTGCATTATATGTGGATGATATGTTACTGTTTGGGAATGGACATTTGATTTCTGACTTGAAGTCTCAGTTGTCAACACAGTTTGAGATGAAAGATTTAGGTGCAGCTAGGTACATTTTGGGGATGGAGATCAGAAGAGATAGATCCAACAAAAAGCTTTGATTAAGCCAGAGTAAGTATGTGAATTCAGTGTTGGAGATATTCAACATGACATCTTGTAGATCCATGATAGTTCTTGTTGCATTGGGAACAAAATTATCTGTGGAAGATTGTCCAAAATCTCCCTCTGAGGTGGAGGACATGGCCAATTTACCATATGCGAGTGCAGTTGGCAATCTCATGTATGTTACGGTCTGTATAAGACCAGATATTGCCCAAGCAGTGGGAGTCCTAAGTCAATATATGGCTAATCATGGACAGGTGTATTGGGATGCAGTCAAAAGAGTGTTCAAATATTTGAGGGGTACTTCCTAGTATTCCTTGTGTTATCATGGTTATTCTACTAGACGTTGACATTTTATATGTATTCATGGATATGTGGATTCAGATTGGGTAGGTGACATTGACAGCAGAAGATCCACCAGTGGTTATGTTTTCACTATGAATGGTGATGATATTAATTGGATGAGTAAGTGGCAAGTTGTAGTTGCTTTGTCCATGACAAAAACAGATTATATGGAAGCTACTCATGCTTGTAAGGAAGCCATTTGGCTTAGGTTGTTGTGTTCATATATTGGGTTTGATGTAGGATTGATTACAATCTATTGTGACAGTCAAAATGCTATTTTCTTAGCAAAGAATCCGACTTTCCATGCCAGAATGAAACACATTGATATTCACTTTTATTTTGTTTGATATATGGAAGAGGATGGGAAGGTAAAATTGGAGAATGTTGACACTTTGACGAATGTTGCAGATGCATTGACAAAACTAGTGAGCACATAGAAGTTCAAATGGTATTCCAGTTCTATGGGCCTCTCAGCCCCCTGCAGTTGATTTATGGGCTAATGCATTTATTTCTTATTTTATTTATTGCCTACAAATGTCTAGTCATCTAGTGGGATCCACAAGCTTGGTGGCATCCTACTTGGTGATGATTGTATGACACATATGTTGCACATGTGGAGGTAGGCATCCCATGTGAGGATCTTGACAAGTGTCGGCCTATGATAGATTTTATGATAGAGTGGACAAGTGGCTGGAGATACCTTTTGCATGGAGAGGGTTATGACAAGTTGTAAGAAAATAAGCTAAAATTAGTCATTTATGATAGATTCTCTTACAACTATAAGTGTTGTAAGTTATGATAGTTGTAAGATGTGTAAGAGCATATGTCATACCTTGAAATAGTAAATTTTGAGTGCCCAACTTAGGACGTTTGAGTGAGGAGTCATTTGGAGATGTACATGTGTCATTTGCATGTTTTTTGGTGGCCGAAAAATAGGGTCAAATGTTATGCACGACCTCATCTTGATGCTTCAAGTGTTATGCTACCGGAATTAATTTAAGTTATGGGTTGTAGTTATAGACTCTTGTTGAAGAAGATAAGTGTCAGCATTGTGTTGTAAGATTTTGATTACTAGAATACAAAGTATTGTTCTTTTAGAGTGTGGGTATTTTACCCAAAAGGGTTTTCCCCACAATATATCTTGTGTTCATTGTTTATCTCTATATATGGTTATTATCTCTCTATGAATATGTTTCTATTTCTGTAATAAAGATTTTAAGAAAATTTGCACTATCTCCCCCACTAGATTAGTGTTAGGAAGTGCTTTCAGCACCTTAGCTTCCTTTCAATTTTCTATCCTTGAACATGGTGGGGATGCTACATGCCATGGACAAATAGTCTCACATCTTGTATCAAAACTTCAAAGACAAAGTTGAGGCAGTGGAACAAGTTATTTCTACTTTTTTCAATTCTTCATATAGCCATTTAGATGATGGTAGGGCCACCTATGTATGCCCACAACTATGAACTATTTTGGCTTAGGCTTTGGCATCTCTGATACTTTCTTGCTTAGGATTTGAAATTATGTTTTTGATATTTCATGGAATATTTTTTCATGGTTTGGAGGAATTTAAAAGATTAGAGATAAGATATTTTGGGTTCAATAAAAGTGTAGAAATTTTGTATGCAATAATTTAGGAGGATGCACAAATAGTGGTTGATTTTTAATTCTTTTTAATTACAATGGCCTTTTTTTAGTTTGTTGTTAAAATAAAATGATAAAAAATAATCAAAATTACAAACATAACCTATCTTTAAAGTAGTAGTTTTGTGAAAAGATGAACATAATAGATTGCAAAATACTACTAAGATTTAAATTAAAGAAAAAAAATAGGTTGCATTGAGCAAAGATATCATTAATCTCATAGTTTAAAAGATTTCTCTTTATGACATTCTTTTATGAAGTTTAGATTTAATTAGATTTTATTAGATTATTTTGATATCTCTTAGCATTTTACATAAAGTTTTCAAAATATAAGTATGCTAATTCTCAAAAACAATCAAGAAATAATTTTGTGAACATAATAATATCTCAAATAAAATAAAATAAACTTAAACATAAACAAAATCAATTGAAACATAATATAAGTTAAGAATAATTAACAATTATAATAGATATTATTTTTAATCTCATTAAGAAAAAATATTTTCACATGTAAATTATTTGTATCGAGAAAGTTCTCCAAATATATCTCAGATCGTGGGTGCGTCTGGAAACTTCTTGGTCATGGAAACAAATTGAAAATATGCATTCAGTTCTTGAGAAGGGAGGACATCAAATTTTAAATCACAGTGAAGGAATTTTCGGCAGGTGACATCGCAATTTCGATTGGTTTCAGCCAGACTACACTGATTTTGTCAAGGTAAGCATAACGTTTCTTGCAGCAAACCATACGCCTTGGTTATTTCATGTTTGCACCACAGAATGATTAAATGGTTTATGACTCTGCGTTAAATGGAAATTCAAGTTTAGGACCTTTTCTCGCTGAAATGCATTCTATGGGATTTTGAATAATGACCATTATTTGTCAAATTGCTGTACATTGAGGGCTGAGATTGTAAATGAAGAAAAATGGCTAGTTAACTCCCACAATTAGGTTTAGTGTTAACCCTTTGTGGATTGTTGTCAGACTGTCACAATTATACAGAGAATAGTTTCAAATGCCTGAATCATGCTCTTTCAACCGACGGTTAGTTTAAGCAAAACTGGCCTTTTTAAACTAGATTAGGTGCCCACTTCTGCTTAAATGCCAAGAACTGGGGAGTGTCGGTTGCAAGGTCAGTTGAGGGGCAGGACAACCTGAATCAGGTGGGTAATGTTGCTCAGTAATAGAGGCCAAAAGTCCTAGAAAAGGATGTGATTTATTATTCGACAGAGGACATTGAAAATTGGATGCAATATGCTATCTAATATTAAATTCCTCGTTACAGGGGTTTCAAATGCCTTGACTAAAGAGTTGTAAGGCACCCAAAACTGGATGCAATATCGTACTCAATATTACATTCTTTGACTGGGGGGTAATGGTAACCTTGTATTATGAGGTATAAGACACTAAGAATTGTGACAAAGATGTGTGGTCTATTATCTTATAATTCCCTTTTATAGAATAGTGCACAAGAATGATAATAGAGATAAATGCCCAAAACACGATGTTTTTACTAAGTTAAAATTAAACTTAAAATTTTGAATATTGTTATTTGATTCACGTGCAGAGATCCTCCATCCTTACCCTCCCTCACAGTCAATCTTAAGTAGGGAATGCTGTTGTATTCAATTATTCAACCTCTATATTAATTACTATACCTCTTTAGTAATTTATGTTAATAGTGACTCATAGTAACCAGGGGATGCAGGAGCGTTGGTACCTATGTGAGGACAGCGTTAGTACCTATGTGAGGACAGTTGTCCAATCAAATTAGGGTATCAAGTAAATGAATAAGGAGACAGCTATATTATATATAAATTTTGTCATTAGAATTGTGGGTACAGGGATGCGTGTGCATTCTATGTTCCTATAATGGAGCTTCCTAGCAACTATGGTACTTAGTCTCACTCAATGCCAATTATGTGGAACACAATTCTACTCGTTATTATTGGAAGTTAACCTTATATTTATAGTTATTCTGCAGAATGGAGGAGTGTATATCCCGTGAGTTAAGTTAAACAGAGAGAGATCTTTTCCATTTTAGCCTTAAATGCCTAGATATGCGATCTTCCAAAAAAAAGCAAAAGAGGTGCTACACGTAATCACAAGAGATGATGGATTTTGTAAAAATCCCTGAAATTCCTCTAAAAATAACAAAATGCATTTTTTTATGTGAGCTAGATGGTAGGTTGCTGTTTGAATTGTGTACATTTGAAAAGATTTGAAATTATATTGTTTAATCATGTACTTGTTTTTTCGTGTTTTGATTAAGTACACGTGACAATTATTTGCAGTGATTCTGAGCATGTCTTTAGAGTTTGGATGCTTTGGCCCAGTAGCCAAACAGCATGGAACCTGTCTCTGGCTCATTGCACAACATAGAAGTCTCCCATATTCTTGTAATTGATTTTTGTTGAATGCCATAGAAAGAAAAATATATCTGAGTGCAAAACTACAGTTATTGTTCACAAAAATCACTTGACATTTTACAAGGATATTGTTAGATTAATAGTGAGCTGTACTACAAAAAAACCATCTTCTCCCTGAACATTATCTGGCTGTTGATTGTGTCCATTATAAACAAGTACAGTAAATACTTATAGTATAAAACCTGCTCTTTCCTTTGTTCAGGAGATAGTAGTAAACATGAGATATCCTTCTTACATTTCAAGATATGTCTTTTATATTTCTTTATCCAAGAAGTCATAATTTTATAACCTACTGTCATTATGGATACATACCTGCTTCTTAGTAAACTGGCAATTAATAATTGTGCCCTCTTCATGAGAAAAGGTCACCCTATGCTAAGGAGAACTCTACTAGCAATCCTTACCCAGATCAAAAAGGTTGCTCACAACTTGACTAGATGAACTGGTTAAAGGATCTCTATAAGAGAACTTATCCAAGGTCAGGTTGATTAGTTAGGCTAGGAGCAATAAACATCAGGCATAATCCTTCATAGGGAAGAGTTGGACAAGATATCTATTTGTGCCTATCAAACATTTTTCTTATATTTGTTACGAAGTATTATTATTTTGCTTGCATGATTGGCATCAGCAGGTATGGTTCCTACTTTCCTTATTTAGATGTAATTCAAGGTTCACTCACCTTACTAAAGGAAGCTTTCTGCTTGTGCATGAAGTCTGATTGTGTATAAGATAGCTACTTGTTCTCTTCTTTTTAGATGCTAAACTTAGACCTGTTAGTTGCTTAAGTGTTGTATCCTTTTAGATTTAGCAATTTTGTCTCTTTCGTGGCTTCCAGGTAATTAAGGTTAACTACATTTATTTTTCATGCATCTTATTTGTTGCACTATATCATTTATGTACTGTTTAAGTGGTTGGTGTAGCAAAAATGCTATGGATATCAGCTTGGCAAATGATGATGGACGTTAATAGAATGGCTAATCTTTGCAGGTTTGATAGTGGTAGTGACTATCAGTTAATGCGCTAAATTTTGGCAACTGAGGATAAATGTTTTTCTCTTACATTGCTTTGGGCTCTAGCCAATTTGCTTAGATATCTTTTTTAGAATAGAAAGCGTAGTACAAACGTTTTTTATTTGTATAAGGTAGATCCCTGATGATAATTTCTAGTGTGATTTGCCTATTTGTGTAATTCTGTGTGATTTCAAATCTTTCCAAACAAAATTTTGTGGACTTCACAATGTTTTGTTTATCCATAAGTTTGCATTATTCAAGCGCATGGAAGAGCACATGCTAATTGTTTCGATTATTTAAAATGCAGTTTAGTGGAGATATTCTGAACTTGATCTGTAAAATGTGGAAAATTTCTGAGCTTATTGGCAAGAACATCCTAAAGCGGTTATATCAATCTGGTATCTAAAAAGATGACTTTATCCTTCTTTCATGAAAAGAAAGATAGATTATGGGGTTAATAGATTTGATTACGTAGAGGCCATTTTGGATTTGATAACTTCAATTAATTAGGAGCTGTAGTGAGTGTTCTTGCATGTCTTTGATGCAGAAGGGATCATACATTTCAATCTGCCAGCAAAGGTACGGAGGGTTCCTCATGCAAATGATGAGGGAGTTCTTACACCTGAGAAGGGGAGTAAACAACTTGCCGCTGCTTTTAGTAAGCCGCCTATGCCACCATTGCTTGGGCCCTTTTTCATCTTCTCCATCCTCGAAATGTCCTTACATACAGATAGAAAAAATGAATGATTTTCCAGTCTTTGATTTGTGAAAAATGGTAGTGAGTTTCAACCAATGACATAATGTGTATATGGTTTTCTGGTTCTTTTGTAATACAGCAGCCCAATATCTTATAGCTTTCCGCATTCTACATGAGTACCTTGTTCAATTATATAGTTGTTGTTCATGAGTAGTATATAGGTTCCTTTGAATGTGAATATAAGCTGGGCTACCTCCATTTTATTATGTTTTCAGTATGAGACATGAAGGTGCTTCTTTTGAATGAAGCCTATGTTATGCAACTGATAGATACGCTATCAAATTGTACTATGGGTGTTAACTGCAATATTTACAATGAAAAAAGCTCAAGCAGGACGAGTTCTAAATGTTATAATATATTACCTCTGAAATACTCTTTGCCTGACCATTATGATAAAATCTTAGTAATGCAAGAAAAGTCTTAGGTCTTTTTGACCCTTCTTATTGTGCTTGCTAAAATGTCACTTGAAGGCATGCAAATGCAAGTTTGCCTATGCAGATTTTCTTTCTTAAACGCAAAATCAGTGATTGCCCAACAGGCACCATAGTAGATATGGCAAGAAAATTGTCTAACATGCATCGAATCAGATAGATCTGTGTCACATTTCAAAATTCACCCATCTGTTTTGGGATTGTATGGATCAACATTATGGGTTTTGTGTTTAATCTTCTGATGGGGGGCATGAACCTGTTAACTTTCTGTATGAAAATATGTGGATTTTCTTAACAAAAATCTGTTAGCTTTCTGTCTGGTTTATGTTCATGTTTAGCTGGCAACAATCTGTGAGGTTAAAATGTTGTTTCCTTTTAACATTAGGCTGTAAGTTAGTTCTTTTGTCGTGTGATGATTTCTGAAAATTATTTTTTCTGTAGAAGTGGGTGAAGCAATAGCGGAAATAGAAGACTGAAAGTAAAAATAATGTAAATAGATGGTTATCATATCATATGTTTCTTATGGCAGTTGGGAGCTTCTAATTTTAATTTGGTCTCACATTAGTCATGTTTTGGCCCGTAAAACATATGACTAAAGAGTAAGAAGTTCAATGCATCCTTTTAGCTTCTTTTATAAATTCGATTTTGCTTAAATTTGGAAGAACAATCACACCTTGGAATGCAAAGGGGCCAATAGTTCACTGGTAGAACACCCCACCCTTCGCTAGTGGGAGGTTTTGGATTCTCTTACTGGTCTGTGAAAAATGATATAGCCCCAAGTGAACTTGGCGTGAGGCAGGTGTTGAAAGAACAATCGGCTCTTTTGGTCACAAAGCTGTCTGTAGCTCAATTGCAGTGCACTCCAGTTTGCTAATGGGAAGTTATAGATTTGCCATTGTATAATAAATTAATAGGAAAAGTGTGGCTTGAACTTGAAGGGACACTGGAAGATTAATTCACCATTTTGACCACAAAGGGGTTGGTAGCCTCAAAATTAAATTTGTATTTAGAGAGCCCAAGTCCTTGTTGATCTAAAGGCTGCTGTTGTCTGTATTTGTACGCTTCAATTCAAAAAATTTGTCTTCAGTGACAAGAAGAAGCAGAAGGCTTGAGGAGATAAACTTCAGGGGCAGAACAGGATTGTAGAACACTAAATCAAAGGCCTCTCTGGGCTCCCAACATTGATTGTTTATAGTCTATAGACGAAAGATCCAGTGTGCTGATATGGCAGGTAATATTTCAAGATTATCTAGCCATTTTTAAAAAGAAGCCTTTGGTTTGCATTCCAAAAGAAATCTAACATGAAAGGTAAATATATAAGTGTGGCATCTGATTCTAGCTCAGTTCAGTGACAGACAGATTGCATTGTGATCCGTGAATGAACATGAAAGGTAAATATATAAGTGTGGCATCTGATTCTAGCTCAGTTCAGTGACAGAAAGATTGCATTGTGATCCGAGAATGAACAGCAACAGTCTAATATTGGTTGTATGACTCTAGTTCAGCATCTCCAATTTTGAGCCAGCATGTGGGAAAAACATAACACTCCGCATGATATTTTGCAGATCCATAGCCTGGCATATGTTGCACCCAGAACAAAGCAGAAGGCAGTGCAAAGTAAAAGAAAATAGCAACAATTAATATCAAAGATTGAATGACATATAACGCAGAACCGTATAGTAAAAACTAAAATCCTAAGAAAATCCATGCAAATAACAATGAACTGTGGACATATAGTTACAAACAAGGTATTAAACTTCTAGCAAAGTTATTAGAGTCTTCATAGCAATTAAAAATCATCTATATAATATATAGCAGTCAAATAAGGTCCAGACTGTTATTTTTTGACACCTGCAAGAGATTGCTTGGATAGTGCAGTACTAAAATGTAAAGACTAGTGTCTACTTAGTCTAAGAGCCCGTATTACCAGTATGGTAAATGTACTCACACTGGCATCAATCAAAGATGGCACAGCCAAGAGAAATGAGTTCTGCCAGCTCAACAATCAGAACCCAGCGCCCACCATAAGACAATTTACACAGCCCAATGTAGAAATTCAAGAATAGCACAGTATGTGGAATCATGGCACTAGAATGGAAAGACCCAACACACAGGAGTATTCAGAAGACTTATACAAGCAATCCAAATGAAAGCATGTCATCTAAGTATTTAAGGGCGCATAGGCAAATTAAATGCTTGCACAATATCTTAAGGTAAAGTGAGCAACATCAAATGCCACAGCAAGTTATCCAGAGCATTATGCAAATCATTTTAAGCGGGCAGCCAACATGATGGATTCCGCACTGTTGATGAAATTAAAGCCAATAGATGGCACAATAACTAGGAAAAGATATAGTCCTGCCAGCTTTGGAGTGCACTGTCTTTGTAACTGTGTCTACCGACTCTAAAGTCTAAACCCTCCTTTTCCCTGCCAACAGGGACCATGTGTTAACTCTGAAGACTGCACATAAGAACGTGATTGCCAATTTATCCATATCCACTAACAGCAACTGGAAGTCCACTAAGTGACCACGCACTGGGAAATGCATATCAATGTTTTTCACCTGACCTCTGTGTTTGGAAATGCTTCTACAAAGGCATTAGCCATTTCATCCAAGTCATCCAGATCAGTGTTCTTGATATATTTGATTTTAATGTCTTGAGAGTAAGTGGACTTCAACTTCTTTCGTAGCTTCTTGAAATATGTAAGTTTTGTTTGCATCTTTGTTAGCTCGACCTTTTACTGCATCATTTCATCAATGAATTTCTTGGTGACGGATCGTTGGAGGTTGTCTATGAATTCTTGCACTATATTAGATGGTGCTCTTACCAACATAGATGTTTCCCAGAATGCACAAGAAATGCTCCCAACAAATTCTTCTATCTTTGACAATACTTGGGTTGTAGAGGTTTAATTCTTTATTAGTTTATCTCTACATTTCTTCAAAGCTTTAATGGTCAGCTTTGTAGATTTTAAACATTCCTTAGGTTGATCTTGGTTTTCTGTGTCAACTAGGGCTGCCTTGAGAAGTTCCTCTAGATTGGTAGACCTCATCTTTTCCAAAATGGGACATAATACCCCCACGTCATAATGCTCTCATCTACTCCTATCTCTATCCATTGTGCCAACATGAGTCCATCACCAATGGAGTGATAGACCTTAATTTCTTTCTCGATCACTTGGTACCCCAAGGTTTGTATGGCCTCTCTCCACTCACAACAAGGAATCCATTAGGATCCTAGGGCTGATTGTCTTTACTTGTGTTCCTTTTAGACTCAATGATGGGGTGGTTGTGTTCACAAGACCCACTAGATGGCTGACATTAGTCTTGATTTGTGTAATCTATGCCCTAAGTTCTTTAGTCATCTCATTCTTTTGCATTTGCTTAAGGATGATGGCCACAACTTGCTATAGAGATTGCTTTGTTGAACATTATGTTGTCATCGATGCCAAAGAAGTCATGAATCAATAGATCATTGAGAATAAATGTAGCTGTATGCGATCTTATATGTCTAGTAGCTGCAACAATTTGAATTGCTTTTGACATGACATAACTGATCACTTGAGATCTAGAATGACAAGCTATGTTGGATAACTCTCTTAATGCTATCATCATGCTCTGGCTTGAGTAGTTACTGATCGTCTATCATATGTGATGATGTTTGAATCTGTGAGGTATGTTTATGAGGTTTGTTGCTTAGGAACAGTATGTGCACTCAATTGCGTTGTCATGGTGTTTGGTTCCACATTTTTCTATAGTTAAGTATTATGGCCTATGATTTGGACATGAGAATACCTATGAAGTTTTATATTCCAAAGTTTCAGAAGCTAATCTTTAGCAAACAAAAAGTTAGAAGTGACAGAGTGTTCACTATGCATTCGGTTTGATGTGCCAAAGGATTGTAATGTGTGTTAGTTGGAAGTAGCGTGTTGCTGTACATTGGGGCTAGTAAAGTGCATAGTGAGTAATGCATAGTGTGTCTCTATTCATGGAGTAACATTTGGGCTTTTGGACCAAGCCTATTACAAGATTGGCTTAAGGTTTATTCTTATGGCCGAATTGCAGATGTTATAATCTTGTTCTATGCCGACTTGTAAATGTAATTATTATTGTAATACATATATATAGTTGATCTAGTTCTATTCCTATAAGATTGTTGATGTAATATCTGAAAGGTGTGAGCAATGTGTGAGTATGTGGGTGATGTTGTATGAGTAGCATCTCCATCTTTTTGTGCAATTTCATTTGAAGATCTTATGCATAGTTTGAGGAAGTCTTGATCAGATTAGGAAGAAGTTGAGTATTTAGCCTTGAAGATTCACATGTTATATATTTTATATTCTATTTGAGATTGATGCCTCACATGTTAAGTTGGTGCTCAGACCTTGGATTAGGAGATTGGTGTCTCTTGTAGGTTGGTGCTAGCAAATGTGATTGGGGATTGGTGTCTTTGGTAGGTTGGTGCCTACTTAATATTATAAGTTCTTTATTATTTTGTGAGGCTGGATTTGGGCAATAGGTCCAAGCAACTATTGTCACTATTGTTTTTTTCCTCTTGTGTTTCCACGTAAATCAAGTCTTCATTTGTGTGGTTATATGTTTAATTGCTTTATCATTAAGGAAAGATTAGTAAATGCTACTATGATAAATTGAGCTTGATGTTTGGAGAAGTTATTAATGGTAAATAATGTTTAATCAGTTGGAATTTGGCATATACTGATTCACCCTCTCTCTTTGTAATGCTTTGTTCAAAGGACCAAGGCAAAACTTGGTAGAACTTTTTTTTTGAAACACAACTATAAACACTAAAGATGCAACACATGTCAAACTTGCACCACAACGTGCACATAAGTGCCCTTTGAACATACTGATACAAGACAATGACAACAACAATGACCTCACCATTGCATAAGCAATGAGGTACTAGTAGAAGACTAAACAACAATGGGGCAATCCACCATGATGAACCTACGAGAGAGGGAACAACATCCAACAACGATCGAGCACTAACCCACAATCATGTTCTCTCATAACACTACACAAGCATATGATGAGGGAAACATCATCCTCCAATCCACACCCAACACACTAATATTAATAACAACAATGATGAAGCTCATAGGAGCTAACTCTACTCAACTAGCCAATAACACTAAGAATTCTTGATACAAGGAGTAGGATGAGGGCATATTCTCCTCCAAACCACTCAACAAGACCAAGGAGAAACCTCCAAACAAAGGCAAACCTAGCTAAGAAGTTGCCTTACTGAAAGATTTTACTCCTTTGTAACTTTGTCAATCCTTAATGGTCAGGTATTAGACTTAAGTCTTAGTCCAGCCTCCAACCTTCGACAAGCTACTTACAGTCAAGGTGTTAGGGTAAGCCTTCAACCTTACCCCTAACCTCACAGGGTATTGGGAGTAGACCTTCAACCATTCGCCTGATGCAACACAAGTATCAAGTTTCACGACTTGAGGTTTCAAGTTACCTTGTTGCCCCATAAATATAATTATCAAGGTTAAACCTCAAGGGCCAAATCTTGACGATCTTGGGAATTATGAAACCTAGAAGAGGACTTTTCAGGGAATCAAGCATTGATGTTACACCTTATCAAGTTCAAAAAGTGAATGAACTTGGGAGAGAGAAAGTTCGAAGTCCGAAAAGATAGTTATGGGGGATTAGGGGTTGGGGTTTTGACTTACTCATTTCACCAAGGGGTCAAAAATCAAAAGGGCATGAGCCTGATGCTTGATGTCTGGTAACTATCAATGATGAAAACCCAAAGGTTACACTTCAGGAATCAAGGGATTAGGGATGAGACTTTCTTCTTACCTCAAGATAACTTAAGCATTATGGTGAAGGTTGTTGGCATATGTGCAGAGTTTGATGACATGATGGGATTGTATGTTGTCATTGATGTCAATATGCTGAAGTGTGAACCGGTATATTGAAGTAAGCAAACTGACAAGTGAACCAGTATATGCAAAAAGTGAACCGATATGTTGGAGTGTGAACCAGTATATGCAAAGTTTGTATCGGGGTTTCATTTGATATGAGTACCGGTTGGTAGTCTCAGCTTCAAGGTTTCCGGTTGATGCATTCCAAGTCTGCGTGATTCAACCGACGACATCCTGTGATGAGTTAGCATTGAAATGAAGATTAGATCGTGTTACCACGTCAGCCTTGTGCGCGTGAAGGATCTCCTTGAGGATCTTGCATGAAGAAGATTGATTCTATCTACCTCGGGAATGTGCAAAATCTTCGTAAACGGTGGAGAGCGCGTGATGGGTTATCAGCTTCCAGAAGCAGTGAAGAACAGACGATGCAGAATGTCTTGAGATTTGTTCAAGATTGTTTTACCCCATGTAATGTGTTTAAACGGTCAGGATTGGACCGACTGTATTGTTAACCTAGATGCTTAGGGTTTTAGGTTTTGGCCACCGACCTAATTGTTGTCTATAAGGTCGATGATGATTTTCATTTGAAGTTGTTGGCAAATGAATGTATGTGAGGTGATTCTTGCCAGACCAAAGGAGTAAGTAGAGATTTGCAGAGTGTGATCGCAGATGTAAAGAAACAGAAGCGGATCTGCCTTGGCATTAAGTGTTGTTATCAGATCAGTGTATTACCTGTTGACTTCTAACCATTTCAGCAGATGGAAAATCCCTTTACCGAGTAGCTTTAACAGGCTTTTTGTAAATCCTTTAACAGGGTGACTCAAAATCATTGAGTTCTCCAAATCCTTTGACAAGGTAACCTTTAACAGGGTTTTAACCTCTAACTGGGTATTTAGCCATCCCTTAACTGGGTGATCCTTAGCAGGATTGGTTCCTAGCAGAACTAGTTGTAAAGTCTTTAACCGGACTAGGCTCCTAACAGAGCGAACTTCAGAAGAGTTCAAGAACAACTTGTGGGTATTCATCCCCACCGTGGTTTTTCCTAGTTGGGTTTCCACATGAAAAAAATAGTGTGTTATGTGTGATACTTTTTCATGTGATGTTTTAGTGTTTTCTGTTAAGCGGTAATGCAAGCTGATTCAATGGTCATTGTATTTTTGATGTATTACTTGCTTAAGCATATGGGTGAGGTTGAGATGAAATATTAGGTTTTGAGAAGATCTAGATGTTACCGGTTTATGTCTTTTACAGTCATACTGTGTTTTACCGGTAGTGCCTTGATTTATATTGGTGATATTGTTTACCAGTTAGTGCAGTCTTTGCGGTTTTAGTTGTTTAAGAATTTTTTGTCCATACTGATTCACCCCCCCCCCCCTCCCCCCTCTCTTAGTATATGTTGGGTATTTACTGTTCATCATTATTCATCAAAGGTTTGATGTCTGATACCTGACACACTTGGAGAATTTAGGCAAAGAATAAGGGGTCTTCGGTACTCAGGGCTCGAAGTTAAGGCTTGATGTTTGGAAAAGTTATTAATGGTAATTAATGTTGCATCAATTGAAAATCGGCATATATTGATTCACCCCTCTCTCTATAATGCCCCATCGAAGGACCAAGGCAAAACTTGGTAGAACAACTTTATTTTTGAAACAACTATAAACACTAAAGATGCAACACAACATGTCAAACTTGCACCACAACTTAACCATAAGTGTTATGTGAGCAAAATTATACAAAGGCAATGCCAACAACAAATACCTTACCATTGCATAAGCAAGGAGGTACCAACAAAAGACTAAACAACCATGGGGCAATCCATCACGATGAACCTATGAGAGAGGGAACAACACCCAACAATGATCAGGTGCTAACCCACAATCATGTTCTCTTATAACACTACATAACGATATAATGAGTGAAACATCATCCTCCAATCCACATCCAACCCACAAACAATACTAACAACAATGATGAAATCATAGGAGCTAACACTACTCAACTAGCCAACAACACTAACAATTCTTGAGACAAGGAGCAGGATGGGGGCACATTCTGCTCCAATTCACTCAACAAGACCAAGGACAAACTTCCAAATTAAGGCAAACCTAGCCAAGAAGTTGCCTAACTAAAAGACCTCCCTTTCAACTTTGTTGATCCCCAATGGTTCGGGGTTAGGCTGAAGTCTTCCACCAAGGATGGCAAGAGGTAGGTTGGAGGCTCAACCTCCAAACTTCGGCAAGCTACTTACGATCAAGGTGTCAAGGTAAGCCTTCAACCTTACTCCTAATCCTATGGGGTATTGGGAGTAGCCCTTCAACCTTTCCCCCCATGCAACATGGGTATCAAGTTTCAAGACTCGAGGTTTCAGGTTACCTTGTTGCCCCAAAAACATAACCGTCAAGGTTAAACCTCGAGGGCCAAATCCTGACAAACTTGGGAATAACGAATCCTAAAAGAGGACTTTTCAGGGAATCAAGGATCAACATTATACCTTACCAAGTTCAAAAAATGAATGAACTTGGGAGAGAGAAAGTTCTAAGTTTGATAGGATAGTTAGAGGAGATTAGGGGTTGGGGTTTCGACTTACTCATTTTGCCAAGGGGTCAAAAATCAAAATGGCATAAGCCTGATGCCTGATGTTTGATAACTATCGATGATGAAAGCCTGAAGGTTACACTTCAAGAATCAAGGGATCAGGGTGAGACTTTCTACTTACCACAAGATGACTTAAGCATTATGGTGAAGGTTTGATGTCCGATGTCTGACACGCTTGGACAATTTAGGAAAATAAAGGGACCTTCAATGATCAAGGCTTGAGGTTAAGGTTTGCACCTTTCACAAAATCAACAAAAACCAAAAGGTGCAAGCTCAATTATTGTAGTCTAAAACACTCATTTTTTTGTAAAATTTAAATAGCATAACGAGGTTCAGGGATAGGATCTAACTCCTACTAAGGGTAAGATGGAGCACCACTATATGACTTCTACTAGTATTGATGAGAGGGTCCGAATGGCCCAAAATGTCCCACCACTCTAGATATAGCCACCTAGAGGGAGATGAGAACAAGAAAAGCTCATAAAACATTCCTACATCCATTTTCACCATTGAGCAACTTTGAAGATAAAAAGGCAAGCATGTCAAGACTTTGTGCTTGACACCAACATTGAGACAGGTAAAATACTCTAACCATTTCATTTACATTGATTACACATTTCATAACGAGGGTCTAGTATACAATATTACATCATTACAAAGCATGGGACACAAGGTCTCTGGATTATACATGTGCCATAAATAGAATGAGCTAAAAGCATGAAAGGAAAGAAGAGAAGAGGGAGAGTTCGATGTCGACTCTGACGCCAAAATCTTTAGTCCCCAATAGTGGTTACCACGCCACCTGACAATGTGGATCCCATAAGTCCACTCTATCATGCTATGGAGATGATCACATGGCGCAAACACAACAAACACATTACACTTGGGGAGAAAGGCTTACACACATGCCAACCATGAAGTATACACATCAAGACATAGAGTAACACCAAAATGGAAATTGGTATTGCATCTCTTGGGTGCTACTCAAGCTACAAAGGAGTTAGGTATTAGAGTCATGGAAGAGGAGTGTCATCATGTAACACAAAGGTATAGCTCACATGAAACTGAGTGATCCTCTCAAGGAGATGAGGAGACTTGCTCATAGTAACTCAACCTACCAAGGATAGTCACATCTTTCCTGACTCATATTAAGCTTATACAAGCACAGTAGGTATCAGAGGGAACATACTATCACTTAAGTTAACCCATTTATGATGATTTGTTTCATCTTCACCTGTTTTCAACACAACTTCCAATGAGTTAGCCAAGAGGTCACATGTGCTCAGGCCCTCATTGGGAGCCACTCCCATAATTGACCCTAATAGCTACACCCTAGGATCATCATGCCTTTACGAACATACAAATACAAATCAAAATTTAATCCAAAACACAATGCAAAAACTCTCAATTTACACTACTAATCACAACATAGGCATAACGTTACAGTTGTTAATAAATTCTTGTAATGAGATCAAAATCAATCGAAATAAAAATTTCATATGCTAATTCAATTGTTCCACGTTATAAGCTACCATTATTTGACATAAATTCAACTTTTTGAACACTTTTCCATTTTTCACTCAAACCAATGAATAGTGAAATCCTCCATTTAATGAGCTGAAAATTATATTAAAATTCAAACTCTTAAATTTAAAAATCTAATAATACCCTTTTGATTCTTAGGTGCCCAACAACCCTCTTTTAACGTTAAATTATCAATTCACCCATCCTATATAAAATTTGACATAATAACATTTCAAAATGCAATTTTTTTTCAAAATTTCTGACAACTAATTATTTATACTATTAAATGAAATGATTTCAATTAAAAAATGTTTATTTTCATCATACAATTTATTTTCAACAAAAAGAAGGAGAAAGATGGAGAGAAGAAAGATGGAGAGATGAAGGATAAATGGCAATCATACCTCAATTTTGCTTCAAAATCAAAACTTGAAAAACTAAAAGCAAACTAAAAAAAAGGCCAAATCCTTGGAGCACCATAATCCATTCCAAATTTCTAATCTTTTGTAACAAAGCTCATCAAATGCCCCCAACAGTTCACTCCACAACCAAATTTCCAAAATTCATCCATAGGGAGGGTTTTCTCTCTTCCAAATTTCCCCAAAATTAGCCATATAAAATGAGTCTTTTTCCTCCTATAAAACTCCACTGACATTTTCACTTTTTGAAATAAATAAATTAAAAATATTTTTTAATTCTCAATTTCTTATTTTTACCTACCTTATGCAATGCCTTTCAAAATGAATTTACCTAAGCCCTTATTTTCTCTTTCCAAATAACAATTACTTATTAAAATTATAAAACACAAATTAATATTAAATTGCAATAAATAATAATATACTTCCTTTTCTTCCAACTTTTACTCGTGAACCCAAAACAAGCATTAGAAACCTGATATTTTGCATACGACATATAATATTTCATTAAAAGTGAAATAAATAGTATTTAATAATTAAATTTATGAGAAATCATTATTTAAATCATAAAACTCACATTTGTAACCAAATTCATATAGAATGAAAATTAACACTAAGACACTCATTACTGGCTCCACATAGAGTTAGGGTTTTCAAACATTACCAATCATGGTATTTCGGGGCATAACATGGCCATCACATGGGAAATCATACTCAACTGAGTATGACAAGTAAAGCTTAGTGGGATTTGGCCAATATGATATCTCCAATTAACCATTGTTGGGGTATGCTCAAACTTGTGGGATTAGGTGGATTCCATACCCGGTACCTATAACCACTTAAACACACACTAAGTATGTTTTCTCAATATACATATAAATAGTTGAAGCATTGAATGATCCCCAAAAGTGATTCTATCATGTCTAATCTCATTATATCTAAATGATACATCATTATCTATTTATCTAACCATGAATTTAAGCATAATAATCATAGTTTCGGAAATCCCTCAACACATACACACATTTCAAAAATCATAGCCATAATGATTTTCATTTAAAACATAGCATCAAATTGCAATAAGTAATTTTATAACATCCATGTAGCATCAAAACATACGATCAATATCAACACATTATCTCTCTCAAGCTAGGATTGGGGAGACATTATACTCATTATATCTATGTGCTTAAATGCTTGTCCTCTGCTCTTTTTTGTACCCCTAAATACACATCCTAAGTCTGGTACTCTCGTGATTGCTTCTTTGCTTCATGCTTGTCTACCAAGGGGACCACTATTTGGGCAATCTTGTGCTATTGTGCATTAATGGTGATCGAAGCTACTCTCATAGCTCTCTTTTGTTTACTCCCAAGATTGTTTAAGGCCTCATCTAAGATAGACAATTCTTCTTCTTGTATCACTAAATATCTTTATCTTTTTTTTAACCACTTAACCACATTGAAAGGCTTCTTGAATCAGATGTAAGAGTGGCATCCTTAGAGAAATCTAAGTATCTTGTTGCTTAGAATATTTTTCACCATCTTCCTTACGCATTTCTTTCCGCTCTTGTTCATATTGCTCTTCTTGCTATTTTGTGGCTATTCTTCTCACTAAGGTTCTTACACATTTACCTCTTTATCTTTCTCTACTTCATTAATTTGTTGCCTACCACCCCCTTCAATTCCTTTTTTAGCCTCCTCTTGCTGATCAACTTTATCCAAGTCTTCTTCATCTCGCACTTGTTTTTCTTCTTGCACCTCCTCTAGAGGATTTTCATCTCATTGCTAATATTTGTTCAACCCTGGAGGTACATCCTCTCCTTTATCCTATATGGATTTTTAGTTTTATTTTGGACATTAACTACAAGAGGTATTTTCTTCTCAATTATTACCTCTTCTTTTGTGTCTTTCAAAGAGGAAGTGATGTTGGACCCCTTAGGTGGAGAAAATATGAAGATGATATAGGTGGGGGAGTAGGAATCTTAGTAGGTGGAGAGGGTATCTTGCAACAAGGAGGTGAAAGGTTTCTTTGTAGTGATGGAGATGATGATGACTCCCTTTTTGGTGGGGAATCCTCCGGTTCAATCCTTACCCTCTTCTTCTTCTGGAAAGGAATCTCTCCTTCCTCCTCTTCTTCATCCGAGCTCTAGAGGTCAAGTTTCTTCTCTAATATTTTTCTTTTATAGGTTTGAGCCTCCAATCTAATGCTTTTACCTTTATCCTTAGCTAGATCTTTATCCTCAAAAGGCTTTTTTTGTTTGGTTTTGCTCACAGGGGTAGTAGTTTTGGATGATTTATAGCCTCTAAAGACTCCCCTATCTTTCCCTTAGGCTTGGTAGTTGTGATCCCTCATGGTCATTGTGATGAGGAAGAACCTCCTGTTTTGGAAGGTTCCACTGTCTTTTTTTGAGGTTGCTCCTTGATCTTTGGTAAGTCCAAGATGGCAAATGGAGCCTTAACCCATTTCTTAGTTTGCTATAACTTGGCTTTTGTGGCTTTCCATGTTTGCAATCTCTATTATTAAAGGTCAATTATTTGCAAATACCCCTAGTATTGTAAGAAGGATGCAACCTCTTCCCATCTTATTTCAATCGTTTGGGGATCATACCTATACTACAAAGTTTTGCTAGGGTTAAATCCATTGTGTAAAAGTCTCTCACCCTCACTTCATGCTCATCAACACAATTAGTTGAGTGATCGTTTACTTTTAGCTAGTTCTTGAAGAAAGTATAATTCGGTAGATCTTTCTAATTGGGTCAACCCTATCCCTTGTGTCTAAGAGTAGGTACATGGTTAGTTGAGCCAATTCAATCTCTACTACTTTAACATGATTCATATCTAGACATGAACAAGCACCAATCTCACCGGGGAAAGAGAAACAAGACTTATGCTTGGTAACTAACATTTTATGCACTTCTACTCATCTCCAAACCTCCAAAAGTATTAATTTGTCATTGGAGCACCCAGGGAGTTTTTATGGAGCCTTGTGGCATCCAAAAACTTTAATATATGAAAAAATATGGAAATGGTTATGTAATATCCCCATTTCTTCAACTCGGCATTAGCATTCATGAAAAACCTCTTAGCTAAATTATTCTCCAATTGCTTGATTATGGAAAAGGTGAAGACATAATTTACCAAGTAGTGACTCTTTTGACTTCTTTATAGTGTTAATTAGGGGTATTACTTGTATGTTATAATATTTGGGTTTCTTAGGGAACCCACCTTGTCTAAGCCAAGGAAAGTTATTTGAGAAGCTAGAAAATAGACCAATCAAATATCGTGTAGAACTTAGGCTCTGCCATCACTGACTGCAATTGTTCATGGAGGTTGTCACTAATGATGGCTGCCCAATCAATATTATCATTTTTACTCTAGATGGTTTTAATTAATAACAACATCCATAGATGAAAATATTTGGCACTAGGGTGTCCAATCACTCGGATAAGTAGTGTAATTTGATCTATTGCATCAATGTGGAAGTCACTTTTGTGTATCACTTTAACTAGTTTGGATACCACCTTCTTGGGCTTAGTCAATAAGTTATTGATGTATTCTGGAGAATATCTTTATTTCTCATAATATTATATCCCTTTCTTCACATCTACATTCACATACAATGAACCACAAGGACGCGTCTCCCCTCCCCCCCTCAAGCCCCACATCTTTGAGATGGGGATGTCTCTGAGATGTGGGGACGGGGATGTGGCATCCCCCATCGTCCGTGTGTCATTGAAGATGCAGAGACATCTCGACATCTCCAAGACTCCTTCAAGACATCCATGCATCCCTTGAGGGACGCAAATACTCTTGGGCATCTCTTGTTGCATAGCATGAAAAAGCAATTCAAATTTAATAAATTTTTATTTTTTAATATTTTTTTGGGGTTTGTGGGTAACCCTAATTTAACGTGGGCTCCATCGATACCCCCTATGCATTACAAGACACCCTAATCATTGATTTTACTCACATTTGTATTTATGATTTTTTTTAATAGCTAGGTGAAGAGGAGAAAAACTCAGTAAAGAGTGATTGAAGGAGTGAAAACTAAAAGGTTTAGTTAGTGCAAGTGTAAGAGGAGTGACAAGGAGCAAGAAGAAGAAGATGAGGAGGATTCTACAATATTTTGGAGAGATTTTTCAAGCACAAGGTAGGTTATTTCTTGTTTTTTGTTTGTTTCATTTTCTAATTTTCAATTTTTTAATTTTCTTTTGTTGTTTTTTCTTTTTTTTTTCATTTCAAAATCAAATTTGATGTTGAATCTTGAAGGCAAAATGATGAACCTCAAGATTCAACATCAAATTTTGTTTTCCAATTTGAAATTTGTTAATATAGGCTAAAACTACATGCTTATTGAATTTATTTTCATTTTGATTTTGTGAATGCAGTGTCACTATCACAATGAGCTCTCATGAAATGAGTGAAGATGAGATAGAAATTCATTCTCATAGTGGAAATGATTTAGAATATGAAATTAAGGCTGAGGGGGTGACCATGGGGCTGATCTTAGAGCCCAATCTAGTTCCATGGCAAGTGCAATAGGTAGTATTGATTGCCCTTTTGAGTTATTGGCACAGTGTGTTAAGGGTCCTTATGATCCTAGATCTCCCCTCAAACAATTTGCATAAAAAATAACATGCACAATAGGGATAGGTGGTGGCACAAGGAAGTGGCAATGTAATATTTGTGGTATTGCATGGTTTGGCAACATCATTATAGTTAATGCATACTTCCTTTTTTGGATAGGAAAAGGTGTGGAACCATGTCATTTTTTGGAAGATCCTAAAAACATTGAATAAATAATTGAGATCAACAAGCTTTGGGGCATTCCTGATGACAGAGCGGTTGCAATCCTTACTACTTTGTCTGATAAGGCACACCTTCAACAGAGCCAACAACATACTTCTACTCATACATTGGAGACAAGAGGAGTGATTTCACGACCATTGTCCACTTCCAATGTTATGGGAGAGGGAAACACAAGTTGCAAAGTAACCCCATAGCTGATTTGTTCAATATGCAACTGAAGGATGAGAGAGATGTTGTCATTGGCAAGTTCTTCTTTGTCAATGGCATCCCACTTCGTGTAGCTCAATCTCCTTATTATAAGGAGATGATATCGATGGTGGCAAAGGGAGGACCATCATATGTGGTGGACTTGAAAAGAACTGAGAGGGGGGGGGGGGGGTGAATCAGTGACACCAAAACAAACACTACTTCAAACACTAACTGGTAGATGAACTTAACCAAGCATTTAATCAAAATACATGCTATCCAAAATGAAATAACATCCACAAAAAGTAACACATCCACCATAACACAAGTTTTTATATGTGGAAAACCCAAATAGGTAAAAACCACGGTGAGATGGAACTTGCAAATTAACTATCTACAGTAATAGATAACTGATCGGTTAAGGTCTTACAAAGTGCTCTGCTAGGAGCGAATCTTGTTAGAGATCCCAAGCTTGATTAGAAGCTTATACCCTGTTAAGAGTACTACCCTATTAGGAGTAACCTCACTGGAGGATTTGAGAATCCAAACTAATGGATCACCTTGTTATAGGATTTGTACAATGAAGCTTGTTAGAGCTTACCCGGTTAGGGGATTTGATTCTGTTGTAATGATTCGAAAATAACAGGAATGGTTTTATTTGTTCTGAGTAGCACAATACTTGCTTGATCAAATCATTCTAAGTACATTCAACACTGCTCTTCATCTTAACACTTATCGCTCTTCTACAAAAGCTTTCACTCTTTATGCATATTGGTATTCGCATAATCTCCTCTTCTATATCAGTTATCAGTTCCAAATGATTCACTAAGATGTCTTTCAATAGACATTCAAATCTTATGTCGGCCATAGGAAATCAAAACACAATTTCCTAGGTGCACTATATCTAGACAAGTAAACATAACTCATCACAAAAATGACTGCCAAGAAAACAGTGCTGGTAACTCATCACAAAAATAGATACCGGTTAGGACAGTCAATACTGGTTGGAACAAAACATGTGAACCATTGTCCTGGAATCTTCCACTTGATCTCCATCTTCATCTTCATCTTCATTTTGATGCCGACTTAATGTAACCACAGGTTATCTCTTATGCACATACCGGTTGACACAGAGTACCGGTTAGAGATGAACCTTAAACATACCAGTTAACAATGTAAACCAATGAAGTTACACCTGTAGTTAATGCAATCATATGTGTGAGAGAGTGTTTCATCAATGACAACAAGTGATGAATACATTACAATCATCATCAAGCCAACAATATGTTCCACCCAGTGAGACAAAATTGAGGTCCACGATCTTGGATAAGACCAATTCCAAGATCATCATTTTGATGGAGAAGAAGAAGGCATGCTGGGTGGACTCTGGATGCAACATAGTTATGAATGGGTGGATGGACATTAGCCATCGTCCACTCACCGACATCACAGTTACATGTGTAGAAGGCTCATACTTTATCAGAGCAGTCAATTTTATGGGGCATCACAAAAATATTGATTTTCAATTTGAGGTCCTCAAGGAGGCTATTGAGAAGGTTGTTAGGAAATAATGCTTTAAACCCACATACATTTAATCCATTCCCTCCATAATCCATGAGAGAAAAAAATGAATACAAGCTTTCAAAATCACCACTATACAAATATCAAATAGACAAGCCACAAGATAATACAAGATATAGCCTGGGAAAACCCTCATGAGGGAAAAACCCAGCCTCCAAAAGCATCCATACTCCATTGCATTGTATTAATCAGCCACAAAGAAACATAGAGTTATAATGAATAACTCTAAATCATCAAGCCCTCCAATGCATTCCCATGTGTCCAAGCATGAATCCACACATCTCATGCCATGATTCACAAATGCAAACCTCCAAAGGACTCAATACAATGGCAACCCAAAACCACTAGCCAACATTAACCACTAAACATGTGCTTACTTATATAGACAAAATCTCACACAAAAACAACTAGTGGTAAAGTAAAACCATGTGCATACCTACCCCCTTGACCCCAAATTTAATATTGGGTACTAAGTTTCTCTTTTTAAATATTTGTCTCCGATATTAAATAAATATAATACAATAATCTCAATGTTACAATACAACTCATCAAATGGTCCCAAGAATATTCCCAAGGAATCTCCACATGTTACATGTCCATGTGCAACATCAAATGAATAAATATTACATTACATATCCATGAGAAACATAATAAATAAATATTACAATTACAACATTATCATGCAAGCTGTACAACACCTATTTCCCAATAGAGGTTGGGCCACAAGATTTGGTCCAAGTAGTGACAAATGCATCACATGTGTGCAAAGATATAGGGAAACTTATTGAGGCAACCTACAAACATATTTGGTCGACTTCATGTTGTGTCCATGCCATGAATAATGCACTCAAGGACATGGGGAATATTGATTGGATTAGAGGAGTGGTCAGTGATGTGAGAGATGTGGAGATGTTTATCTATAACCACCACACTTCACATGCACTCTTCAAGACCTTCTCAAAGAAGGAGTTCTTGAAACCAGTTGAGACCAGATATGCATCCTATTTCATTCTCTTGGAGAGAATGATTGAGTTGCAAGAGGCACTGCAACTCATGGTTATGACAATGGAGTGGAATAGGTGGGTCGAGGCCAAGACATAGCAGGGGAGGAGAATGAAGGACATAGTGTAGAGTGATGTGTTTTGGACTAATGCAAAATACATAGTCTCCATCATTGCTCCAGATTTATAGGTCATCAAATATGGGGATGGGTATGCACCTAACCTTAGAGAGGTGTATGAGTGCATCGATTCTATACTTGACTAGATGAGGGTTGTGCGAGTGAAGGACCCCACTTTATCATTCTACAATGAGCACATTCAACCAATCATTCAGCTCAAATGGGAGAAACTCAATACTCCCTTGCATATGACTACCTATGCCTTGAATCCTAAGTGGTACAAGTCTGGGCCTAGTATAGTTACACCAATTTAGGATGACGAGGTGAAGGTAGGGTTCTTTAGGTGCATTGATGCTAGAGATTCCAACACAATTCATATTGAGTGGATCAAATTTGCCACTCCTAGGGGTTATTCAGATGTGGAAAAGATGGATATAGCAACTATGGCATAGAGGGACCCACTTTTGTGGTGGAATTGTCATGGTAAGAAATATTTGGCTATCACTCTGGCAATTCGTTTTCTATCTCGGGTTTCTAGTTCTTCAACTACTGAGAGGAAATGGTCTACATATAGCTTCATCCACTCTCTTAAGAGGAATAGAGTTACCTCTATGAGAGAAAATAAGCTTATGGTTGTACATAGTTATTCACATCTCATTGATTGCACGACAGTTGTGTACAAAGAGAGTCCAACGACACAATGGGATGTAGAGCCAGAGGAGCCATCACAAGTTGATGAGAATGCTACCACTTTATATGCAAGCTTGGTTGGTGTTTGGGGGATCTTGACCATGAGGAGTCTAGCAGTTCTAGTGATGAAGAGTTTGAAGATGATTAGAGGCCTCCCTTCACTATATTTTGACATTTCGATATTTGTACTTAAGTCTTATTTTGATATCATGCTAGTAATTGTAATGATGTAATCATCTTTATGATATTTTTGATATAATAGAAATCTCCAATTTGACAATTTCATTTGTCAATTATTATTTAGCGTTCAAGAATTCTTCGTATTTAGTATTTACAATTTTGCTATTTTATAATTTCACTAATTTTTCAAGTGCCATATGTATAACATCACCACCACCCCGCCACCCCCCACCATCCCAAACTTAGGCCCTTTGTTCCTTGTCCTTGAACCTATCCCCACATCCCCACGTCCCCTTGTCCCCAATGACCGTGGAACACTGCATACTTCTTATATATTGGTATGCCAAAGGCCTCAATCACTTCAGATCTAATGTCAAGGACTACTTCCCTTCATGGTCCAAGAACTTGTCTTCTTTTGGGCTTATAATAAGTGTTACAAGCAAACACTAGCTTTGGAGACTATAGTGATATCGAGAAAGAAATTGCTTCAACCAATCCATGCTTGGATAGAGTTATCGCAAATGGTGTTATGTTCAGCGCATAATTCATTCTTTGTAGCAAATCATCTAGGTTTATATGCCCAAATCTGTGTATGCAATTTCATCATAAGGTGAGATTGACTTGGTTGGTTGTATCCTTTGAATTGATACTTCATCCCTCCAATCTCTTCTATCATGATTTCCTTTTCATGCAAGCACACCTTGTTAGGAACTTAGCAACCAACAATCTTTAATCATCAAAACATATTAGAGAAAGCATTAATCAAAATTGCATAAGTATAAATTTCATCTCTGCATTGTTAGAATATAGATAATCTTATTGCAGACTCAAGCGGGGAATGGGGATCGAGGATGTAATCTTCTTATTTCAAGAGATTTTTCCATTTAAAACATGATACCTTCGAAGTCCAAGGGCCAACTACTTGTATCTTTGCATGGTAAAATTAAGGTTCGGGGATTAGGGGTCTTCTCATTGGTTGTCTTATTTAAGTAAGAACTTAGAACTTTTCATCACCAATCACTAATGATAAATGATCAAAATTATGCTTTGAAATAATTTTGAGGTTTCGTATTTAGGGTTGGTAAGTAACCATTTTCAATTTAAAGATGTAAGCCACATCTAGGAACACCGAATCCTGATGGTCAATGGCATATTGTTAGATGAATCTCAAAGTGTGGAAGCCCGATCAGCGAAGGCCAACAACTCATGATCAACTTGTAAGAGGGTTTCCTTCTTCGGCCTTTGAGGATCAGGGTTCCACTTTCCATTTGCTTGACTTAGAATGGACTTTCTAAAGGAAAGGCTCGAATGTCGATCATCGATGATCAATTTGATTTGGTCTATTTCGCTAAGTCCTTTTGACATTTGTCGATGATCAGGGACTATGGGTTCCACTTTCCGTTTCTCAGCTTATATATAAAGGCTACAGTGAAAACTTATTGAAAATAATGCAAGAATGAAAATAATTACAATGAGAGGGAAACAAAGAGGCTTCCATTAATATCAACTAAATTGAAAAATTGAAGTCTAAACACAAAACTATTTAGACTTAGCCATTTCTCTTAAGGATTTCTTTGTGCTAATTAGGGATTTGGATTCACATGTATGTCTTTCATTTAAAACTTGAATTTTCTAAAGTTAAACTTTGATCTCCAAAGCTCAATGACAATCCAAAGACTTCACTATTTTTACGAAGCTTTAAGGTAGGCATTTTAAATGATCTTGGATACTATGTGAAAGTCTTATGGGAATGGTTCACCAATTTTAACTTTGTGATATTTAACTAAATGAATTTTTAAGGAAAACTCCTAAGGATTTGAACCCTCGGTTTTAGCTCCATTATCATTTCAAAAAATGATTGCAAATAGGGAGAGCATGTTTAAGAAAAGGGCACAAGGAAAAAAAAAAGGGGCACAAAATTTTGCAGCATAATCTTTAAGGAATAATGGAGTTCAACCAGGAGCCTTGGCAAAACACAAAATGAGAACGAATAAACCCTAACTAGGGCAATACTACTCAAAAAAACAACCAAAGACCCCTAAGGTGACCCTAAAAAAATATGGTAGATAAACGAAAAGGGAAGGAAAAAAAAACACCCAAAGAGGAAATTGAGAGGGAAGAAAGTCAAAAAATCCAATAGGGAAAGCCAAAGGGGGAAGAAAGCTAGACTCACCCGAACTAGGTGGCAAATACCCTTAACAAGAACTGTAGCCCCTTTGTGAGCTTACTCAAATGACATTGAGCCCCAAAGCATGGAAGAACAATCAAATTATCACCAAGAATGCTGAAAGTTCAATTTTTAGTTGCAAATCTCAAAATGTTTTGATGCTAGTTCACAATGATATGTTTAAGAGCCAAATTGAGGAAATTTAAGGGGTCAAATCCAACGGATTAGGGCACAACATTAAATCCTGACAGACTACCATAAATGCTTCTTAGAACAATGTTGAGCAAGGTTGAGAGTCAAATTTTCCAAGTTTGCAATTTGTATAAGACAAGGCGAGGAAGGAACACAAGTTCAGGGATTGGGGGTTGTCAAATTCTAAATCCCAAAAGGAGGAAACTTTGAACAAAAGGGGGAAACATGAAAAATGAGATAAAAGGTTGTATTTCACCTTTTAGAATTCATAAAAGGAAAAAGTTAATTCTTGAAGAGTAAAAGATAAGAAATAAAAATAAAAGGTAAGTAAAAAAACAGAAGGAGACGAAATTCTAAGGGAAAGCAAAATGATAAAGAGGGGGTTTTATGTCAAAATAGGGCTGGAGTGTAAGACATAACTATTTCTATGCCTGAATGTCATGTGTTATTAAGATAATTAGAAACTAAGGATGAATCACCAATTCTCAACTAATTAACAAACAAACAAACATAATCAATGAAAATCAATACGAAATAAGGAATGAATTCAAATAAATGAAACTCCCTCATTTTGCATCTTTGCTTCCATTGTACTTCTCCAATTTGAGTGGTTGGTGGCTCTCAGGTATTGCACCAATTTCTTGCATACAAATAGTTTGAAGGCTCTAATTTTGTGATTCTAAAAAAGCTAGATCCAATTGATGAAAAAGATGTTGAATTTATAGATTTTCAACACAAAGGAGGTGAGAAATAGAACTCAAGTGTTGATTGATAGATAACTAAAATTGATTGATTAGTGAACTAGTCATGATTGATTTGTTAACTCAATAGATTGATTTGTTAACATGATTGATTGGAGAGTGAACTCAATAGATTGGCTAGTAAACTCATTTGATTGATCAGTGAATTGAATAGACTAGGGAGATGACTGAATTGATGGATTAGTCATAAAAAACTGATTTTGAGTTTAAAAAGATGATTGATGAGTTAACTGAGTTAACTGATTAGACAACTGATTTGATCAATCATTTCTGATTTAGCATGTGTTGTAGGAATTTGAAATTGAATTTGATTTTCATTTTCAATTTGGATTTGAAATTGGTCATTCGAATGCTGAAATGCACATGAAATTAACTGAAATTCAGATTTAGTTAAATGTGAATTTGATTATTTGGAATTAGATGAAATTAGGTGAAATTCGAATTTGGGGAAATATGAAATGAAATTAGATGGAATTAATTGAAATTATAATTTGGAGATTTGGAGGAATTTAATTAATTAATTTAAATAATTTAAATGAAATTATTTAAACTTAGGAAATATAATTAATTAAATAATTGATATTTAATTAATAATTGAGATATGGTTAACTGATTAAAATGATTTGAGAATAGAAATAGAATAATTAGAAGTGTTGAAGGGCAATGATTAGAAGAAATAGTTAGTTTAATCAAATAATTAAAGAATTACTCAATCAAATAGATGAATAATTAGTGTAGAATTAATGAGACATTTTTAGGTGTCTACATTTGCCCCTCTTTGAGACAATTTCAGAATGATGTTTTTCAAAGAAAACGAAAAGAAAACTACCTCAGTATGCCCCGATGACACTTAGGGTATAAATATGTCCCCTTGAAAAAAGTGGTCAGAAAATCGTGGAATGAAGACCAGTTTTTCGGAAATGTGCTGGATAGTGATAATATAAATTTTTAAATGGTTTCAATATTGTTTGCTATGTCTACAACTACGTTGAAGTTGGAGGGGTCCATGGGCGTTTTGTTGAGAAAAAACCCTAATTTTGAGCTTATAAATTGAAGATTGGTATTGATTTGAGCTCATCTGCACCATTTTGTTTTGCAAGAAGACCTTAAAGATATTAGTGCTTTCGACGTCCTTAGAGGGAAATGGCAGGTCACAAAGCGAGGCTGCATTTATCCAAGCGAGTGCGGTCTTATCAGAGACCTCCCGATACTGGTGGCATGGTGAGTTGTCATGATTTTTTGCTCGTTTATGTCTGTTTTTTCAAAAATTTCAATCATTTGATAATATGTAGTCTTTCGTGAATTTCGCATTTGACTGTCGATTTTGCCGCAATTGACATTAGTATTGCACAATTGATGCTAATGTATTGCATTTGATATTTTACATCGCACTTGCTTCTCTTGATTCACATTTGCAAGTTTTTCTTCGCAATTGATAATTGTGTTTTGCATTTGCTAACATTAATTCGCATTTGATAAAATCATTACGCAATTGATAATTTTATTTCATAGTTGATACAAGTATGTCGCATTTGATAGTAAAGGCAATTTTTTCCTATGCGTCCTAATAATTTGATGATGTAACTAACTCATTTTTATGTTTTGCAAATGCAAGCGCATTATCCACTACTACTTTCTAGATAGACGAGGCCAGATGGTCTTGATCAATGTCATGAGTTGGATCCAGAGGATACCATTTTGTTACGACAGGTTGGATTGTATTACATAGCACATTTGCCTGCGGTTACGACCAATAGGGCCATGATTACTGCTTTGATGGAGCAGTGGCATTCAAAGACATGTTCTTTTCATCTATCGACAGGTGAGGTGTCTATCACACTTAAGGATGTGTGGCATATCTTACACATTCGGATATTTGGTACATGAGTTAATTTTGATCGTCATGATGGTGTTTCTGCTTTGTGTACATTGTTCGAGTGTGAGGAGCAAGATCTACATATTCGTGGTCATTATGAGATTTGTTGGGATGATTTTGATTATGATGATCTCATAGTTGTTCTTGCTTGCACTATTGCTGGATTTTTGATCCCTGATAGACGTACCCATGGTTTTCCTGTTGGATGGGGACGAGTCATACATGATATGATTATTGATAAACGTGTGTTTTCTTGGGGTCCTTGTCTTCTTGCCACTTTGTATCATCATGTATGCATGTGATTGTTTACTTGCAGCAGAAATCAGTTGGATGCGGCATTACTTTGCTCCAGACATGGGCTTGGGAGCACATAGCTATCTTTCATCTTGCATTACATATTGATTTAGAGCCAGATTAGCCATATGCTTTTGGTTACACTGTTGTTGTGAGACATAGGGCATCGAGTATAATCTTGTATTGGCATCATCGAATTGATATCTTACAATATTTCTCATGGAGACCTTGTCTTACTTGCCCTAGTTGGATTGATGATGCCTGACATCTTCCTTTTTGTCGACAACAGAGATATCTTATTGATCGGATTATGGGTGGTCACAGGGTTATTGACATGCATCTTCTTGGCCATGTACTTTGATAGTTTGGGGAGATGCAGGGTATTCCGAATGTGATAGCTTATTTTGCTCGCACTACTTAAGAGGTTGGTGATTGGGGTGCTTGAGTGCAGCCTCATGTTGCTATTGCTGAGTTTTATGCTCTTTCTCATGTTCTATGGTGATGGCATGTTGGTGTAGCGGATCTAGGGTCCACAACACAATATAGTGTATGGTAAAAACAACACAAGCCTATACCTTTGATAGATTTGATAGTTCTGATTGGTGCTCAGCAGATTAGACATGACAAGGGTCCCAGGGGGAGAGGGAGAGGTGGGGGGAGAGATGGAGGTGGTAGAGATGTAGGTGGTAGAGGTGGAGGTGGTATAGATCTGATAGAAGTGGTTGCAGAGAAGGTGGATAGTGGAGAGGAGGATGTGGATATTAGTGGAGAGACTGCATCTATGAGCAGTTCTGATGAAGGTGATGAGTCAGGATCAAGCTCATCGAGCAGTGATGGGGATGAGGGTGGGGACGATGGACATGATGTGGAGATGCCCCAGGATGCGAAGTTTGGAGGTGTGGAGAGAGGAGATGAGGAGGGATTGAGAGATCGGGTTAGGCATTTGGAGGACCTGGTCGCTACTTTGTGGCAGCGATGGATGGAGGATAGAGATCAGTATCAGCAGGCGATGGAGGAGTTGACTGCAGAGAGGCATCAGATAGATGTTGAGAGAGATCGACTACAAAGGGAGAGGGATGAGGCAGTTAGGAGAGCTCAGATCACCAAGGATGCATACGATCAGTTATTTGGGTCGGTGACAGAGGCACGTAGCCCGACAGATATATATTTTGCCGCTGCACAGGAGGGTATTTATTATCGACAAGCTTATGAGAGAGCTATTCCTGAGGGTCAGAGCGAGCCTATTTTTAGTTCTTTTATGGGGAGGAGATCGAGTCGGTCTGCCTCTCAACAAACTAGCAATGGAGGAGTGATGGGTCCACCTAGAGCGTTGTCGGGACAGACTGGAGTTAGGCAAGATGCACCTACTGATAGAGGCAACATAGGTTGAGAGATTTGATATTGGTGTTGATGTTGTACATACGATGTATTTTGACACATTTCTATATGATATATGATATGCATTCTTGATGAGCTATTTAATGATGAACTTCATGGTCTAATGTTTCTTTATCGTGTTTTATCCTATTGTGATGATGAATGTAATGTGAATGTGCTATCATGCAGTGATGTGATGTGCCTTTATTTTGCAATGTATAATGGTTAATAAAATTCTTATTATAATGTAATGGACTAACATTATGAAATTATATATATGAAAATCTAATGTGATGATGTTTATTTTTGTGTATCAAAATAGGTGTTGAAAATTGTGAATTTGGAAGAATTGTTAGTTGTTAGACATATAATAGATATGAAATGATCAATCAATTGAATCAACCTTTTTTTATTCCATATTTAGATATGATAGAAATGATTTGATAGAATTTTGATGAGAAAGTCTTCATTGCTTTATTCGTAGTGCAATACATTATCATCATTGAGCCTTATTATGTAACAATGGAGCTTATTACAAAAGGGTATGAGGAACCAAGATGTATAGATATCTCATTGCAAAGAAACAAACACGTAGCAGACAAGGAATGAACCCTCCATTCTAGGAATTACACTAGGGGCTGAGGTATGTGTGGCATTCACAAGCTGAATGCTCCTATCACAGACACCCACTAGAGAAATTGCCCCAGAACTTCATTGGTTCAAATGACACACAACAAACAAAGAAAAGGATAATGCCCATCATCGCTCCTCTAGTCACTTTTTGGACATCCTTGAGTAGCTAAAAGCAATGATCTTCGCCAATTTAATCAAAAGAGTCAAACCAAAATAGACAAAACTCAGCAGTTGGACTGATTGTGCCTTTGCTTTGATATGTTTGATGTTATTTTGATAATGTCTAGTTTCAGAAGTTTTGGACCCTGTTTAAGAATGACCTATCTGGTTTCAAGTGTACCGATTTTGTTTAAGACAAGATGTTGATCATGTTGATAGTTTGATAGTGGTAGATTAGACAGTTGATCAACTTGATTGCAGATGTTTTGACAAGATAGTTGTATCGTTTGTTTAACTTCATGTGAAGTGTTTGTTGGATATCTGTTAGGGTGTCTGATTCTTGCGAGACAATTTATTGCAAGTTTTTGATGTTTTTGGATTTTTTAGTTTGTTTTTGATTGATTTTTTATATTTGATGTTTTTGTTTGATGTTTTCTGATTTTTAATATTTTCAAGACTTTATCTAGTTTTTAGAATTTTTTCAGTACTTTATTTGATTTTTAGGTTTTTTTCAGGACTTTATCTAATTTTTAGGATTTTTTCAAGACTTTATCTGATTTTTAGGATTTTTTCAGGACTTTATTTGATTTTTTAGAATTTTTTCAGGACTTTATCTGATTTTTAGGGTTTTTTCAGTTATGTCCCCAAGTGCAGACCTATGATGATAGCATGATATTGCATATGGAGACAATGATTTTTCGATATGAGTTATGCTAATGCAAGATGCATGACAAGAATGCAGTTCCTATTAGAACAAGGATGAGTGTCTGTGTCTTTCATTCTCAAATGCACTAATTGGATTAAAGGTGCGAAACATTTCAGAGATAGGAGTTCAATCCATTCTCAAAAGACTTAGACCATCCAACCTAACACACTATGTAACCAAGATTTATGAATGGAGGTGCGAAAAACTTCTACATCAATTCTTGAATGCTGATCTTCTTTTGCCCATGTGTGTGTAATTGAGTTTATTCTAACTTTTATAACCATCAAAGACCCTTGGAATCCTATGTGGCTAGCTACGTGAATTATTTTGACTTCAAAAGCAACCCGAATAGAGCCTCGTTGCTAGCAAGATTTTAGGGCTCCAATGAGGTTATGCATTGTAATCTCTCAAATATTGCTCCATTGCTAGCAGGCATCCATAGCCCTAATGGAGTTATTCGGATGTTCCCATAGTCAAGATTCTTGTTGCATGATATTTCAGTAATATATCATTTTTTTTGTTTTGCCTTGAGATTGACATAACACTTTTTTTCTTTTATTTTATTGCCTTGACTTGTAAGTAATGAAACCTACTTGGGTATGACAATTATAGCGGCACTGAAGCAGAATATTGGATTTTTCACTAGCCACATGACCAACTAGGTATCTGTAATGACTTACAGCTTTTGATTAATGTGTGAGATATAGAAATTGGTAGATTTTGGGCAACAAGACTTGATAATGAAACCTCTACCCAACCATGGATAAAGCTTAATCACAAGGTGATGTTGAAGATGAATGACTAAAGACCTCCTAAAGACTTCATGAACAAGTATCTAGGAAATGAGATAAACTTCCTTCCTTTCAGTGCAGACAAGTGAATGAATTAGACAATCCGACTTATTGATGCAACTATATGAGAAAGGAATAATGATATGCAATGCGGTAAAGAAATATGCAAATGCAATACTGAAAATTGAAATGAACCCACCCTTAGATGTAATATCTTTTTAGGTGCATGTTGTTGATGGGATCAGGGAGTGAATCTCCCTCCATTGTTTGTAAATGATTCAAAGCGCTTTGTCGTTTTTCATCTTGGAAATCTATTTCTTGCAAACATGCTACTCCATAGTCCTCTTCTGAGATAGTGTTTTTCAGAGAGACCCTTAGGGATGACAATTCTACCTCGATAGGAAAAATAGCTTCTGCATCATAAACCAAAGAGAATGGTGTGGTACTAGTTGTCGTGCATACACTAGTTTGATAAGCCCAAAGAGTCGGATTTAGTTGAAGATGCCAATCTTGTCCACTATCGTTGACAACCTTCTTTAAAATTTTCAAAATAGTTTTGTTTGTTGCCTCAGCTTGACCATTGCTATGGGGATAGTAGGGTGTCACAAAACGTTGCTGGATGTTAAATTTTTTGCAAAGCTCACTCACTTCTTGATTTTTGAAGGTTCGTTCATTATCAGTTACAATGCACATGGGTACCCCATATTTGCAAATAATATAATTCAAAATGAATTTAGTTATTTGCTTTCCTGTTGTGAAAGTCATCATGATTGCTTCAACCCATTTTGTGAAATATTTTGTAGATATGAGGATAAACTTATGTCTGTTGGAGGAGATAGGGTTTATTTTCCCTACAAGATCTAATCCTCATTGTGAAAATGACCATGGTGATGTTATTGGCTGAAGATCTTGGGCAGGTGCATGAATGAGATTCCCATGTATTGGGCATTGCTTTCATCTTTGGACATACTTGTAAGCATCCTTTTCCATTGTAGGCCAATACTAACTTGTTCACAATAGTGTTTTTGCTAGAGCGAGTCCCACAAAATGTGCACCACGTATGCCATCATGAACTTCTTTTAAGGTGATTTGTGCCTCCTCAACATCAAGGCATTTGAGTAAGGTGCTATCTATACTTTTTCTATACAAAGTGTCAGCAATATTTGAATGTTTTGATGATTGTTGGATGAGTTCCTTCCTTTGATTCCGTGAAAGATCGAGAGGTATATATTGATCATGAAGGTATGCATATATATCTCTATACCATGGGGACTCAGGTCCTATTATCATACATACATATTCAATGGATGGTATTTCATAAGCTAGGAAAATGAGTTGTTCCACTTGAATTAAAAGTGAGTTCCATTGTTTGGCATATCCAAGAGAGATCCTAATATTGCCATTGCATTTGTTGCCTTGTTTTGCACTCTTGGTATCTGTTCAAATGTGACTTTGGTGAAGTGTTTCTTGTATTCTTCCACCAATTATTTGTACCGTTGTAGCTTATCATCTTTTGTATTGTAATCATCGTTGACTTGATTAATAATAAGTTGTGAGTCTCCAAATAACTATAGGTCTTTGATCTTCCATTGTAGTGTAGTGCATAGTCCTACCATTAGGGATTAATATTCAACAATGTTATTGGTGCAAGGGAAGCTAATCCTGAATGATTTGGGAATTGAATATCCTTGAGGAGTTATGAACAGAATCCCTGCTCCTGCTCCATGATTTGTATGTGAACCATCAAAGAATAATTTCTAGTATGTTTGTGTTGATAGTGCAAATACTGAGTCATCTGGAAAATCTATAACCATTGGATGATTATCTTGTAAGGGTGCTTCTGCAAGTTGGTCTGCTATGATTTGTCCTTTTATGGCTTTTATATTGACATGTTCGATGTCAAATTCACTGAGTATCATGACCCACTTTGCAAATCTTTCGGTTAGTGTTTCTCTATTCATCAAGTACTTGAGTGGGTCAAATTGTGTAATGAGATGTACTTTATGACTCAACATATAATGTCTTAGTTTTTGTGATGCAAAAACTACTACAAGATATGCTCTTTCTATTTGTGTGTAGTTGAGTTCATACCCAATGAGTGTTCTACTGATGTAGTAGACAACTCTATCTTTTCCTTGTTCATCATGTTGTGCTAGGAGAGCACCTAAGGAGGAGTTTGTTGCAGCTATATACAAAAGTAATGGTTTCTCATGTATAGGTGGAACCAAGATCGGTGTGGACAAAAGATCGGGTTGTCTCGAATGCCTCTTGGCATTGTTGTGTCCATTTGAATGTAATGCCTTTCTTTAAAAGATGTTGAAATGGTTGGCACTTTTCTGCCAATTGGGCAATGAAATGCCTTATTGATTGTAATCTGCCTTGTAGAATTCTGAGTTTCTTGGGCGTAGTAGGTGATGGCATGTCTGAAATAGCTTTCACTTTATCTAGATCTATCTTAATGTCGTGATTGGATACAATTAATCCCCAGAGTTTGTCAAATGTTACTCTGAAGACACATTTTTTTGGATTGAGTCTTACATTGTATTGCTCAAGTCTATCAAAGATCTTAGCCAATATGTCTAGATGACTATCCCTTGTGTTGGACTTTGCTAGCAAGCCATCTACATAATCTTCCATGATTGTTTGTATCATGTCATGGAATAAGGTGGTCATTGCCCTTTGATAAGTGGCACCTTCATTTTTAAGGTCGAATGACATCACATTCCAGCAATATGTTCCCCATGGACAAGTGAATGTTGTTTTAGGTTGGTCTTCTGGTGCAATTTTGATTTGATTATAATGAGAAAAACCATCCATGAGTGATAGCATTTAATTTCCAGCTATCAAGTCCACTATGATGTTTATGTTAGGGAGTGGAAAGTCATCTTGAGGGCAAGCCTTATTGAGATCTTCAAAGTTGGTGCAGATCCTGATACCTCCAGTATGCTTGGATATTGCGACTAGATTTGAAATCCATTCGGAAGAGTCTATGGGCCTAATGAACCCCGTATCTAACAATTTTTGTAGCTCAATTTTGACTAACAAGGCTATGTGAGGGTGCATCTACATGAGATTCTGCTTATATGGTTTTACTCCTGGAAGCAACAGTAAGTGATGTAAGACCAATTCAGGGTCATATCTAGGCATATCTACATAAGACCATACAAAATTGATTGGTCTTTGCTTAAAGAATTTGACAAATTTCTCTTTTTCTATTGGATTCAAGCATTTTGCTGGGTGAATGTTGCGAACTTCATCAGCATCATCGATGTTGATTTCCTTAGTTTCTTCTACCAATAATGTTGACTGTTCTTTATCAATAGGTAGAGCATCCATTATGTGTTCTTCTTTATTATCATTGTCTTGGTTAGGATAGGATCTTGCTTCTCCAAAGTATGGAGTTCTATCTAAGTCTACTGCATAGCCAACTTTGTGATCATTATAAGGGAGTATGTCCCTTGTATCCAAGAATTTAGCTATGGCTTCATCATTTTGAAACCAATGTAATTGTGGTTTTCCTTCTTGCCCCCATTCAATTAAATATGGATGCATAAGGGGTAAGTCTTTGTCTCTTGCTATCATATAATATCCTGATATCATGCACACTTGGTTATGACCTGATGTGTCCTCATCATAAATCGGTGTTGGGTTGTCTTCATTATCAGATAGAAATTCATAGTCATGAGAATCTATGACACTTTCTATATATGTTTCACTTTCTGATTTTGTGTCACTCATCTGCTCTTGTTCTTGTAACTAAGTTTGTTGTAGATCAGTGGATCTTCTTTGTATTGTGGATACCCTTCTTAAGCTCGGTATCAGTCTTTGCAGTCTTTCTTCATCTGACTCAAATGGAGGAGCTGAAGTTGTTTCCCTTGGAAAAAGTATTGACAGTAACCAAGGATTTTCCTCATCTGTTGGTGTTAAGCCTATATCTGCCACCATGTTTGCTTGTGTAGATGTTTCAGGTACTGTACTGCTAGATGTATCTATGCTAGTTTCTTTTAGAAGTTGCCTCATGTCTTCACCATCTGATTCCATGATAGGAGATGTTGGTGCTCTCTTTCTTTTCTAAGGTGAAGAAGAATACATCCTTGTTGATGATTGATTCTGAGGTATGTATTCTAAGGGTAACCTAGGCTTGTTCAGTATATCCAATGTACGTTGTTTGGCTTATGTTATTTGTGGCACATGTTTATATCCCAAGCCTTGATTCTTTGGGTTTTCATGTGGCAAAAACAGGTTCTAATATTCCTTGCTTTTGTAGCCCCAATCCTTTGGTGCCATCGTACCCATGTTTTTGTAACATCTTGAAACCATTGTCATATTGATGTAGAGGTAACCTAGGTACTGTCATGTCATCTTCTTCTCTATATATCCAGTGATTGATATCTTCATTTAGAGATTCTTCTTGTAAGTCTCCCCATCTAATGAAAGAAAAGAATCTAAATACTTTACTATCTGTTTTCCTTTATCTTGCTTCATTGATGTGTTATGAGGCTTCCCAAAACACCTGGGAGAAAAAGATGATTGTTTGTCGTTTGAGGTACTCGAAATGGAATATTCTCCACAACCAATTTCCTTAATCTACAAAGAAGATGTGGTTGGTGTATTTTTCTTTATTTCTCTAACTGATAATTATTCCATTTGTAAGTGAAGAGGGGCTTCTTGATTGTTTGGTACTTGATTGTCTGTGCTTTCCCTTAAATAATTCCAGTATTGAAAAGGGTTTGGGTCACCATGGACAGTGATCTCTATGTCATTGTATGGGAACTTTACACATTGGTGAAAAGTTGATGGTACTACTTGCATTGTATGTATCCATGGGCAACCTAAAAACATATTGTACCCCGATTATTTGTCTATGACTTGAAAGGTGATGTTTGTTGTAGCTGGTCCCACTTGTACTGGTAAAGTCACCACACCCTTAGAGCGGTGTTCCTCGCCACCATAGGCTTTGATATTGATTCTCTTGGTAGAATCAATATAATGATTAGAATATCCTAAAGCTTTGATCAAATGTAGTGTGTATATATTAAGGCCAACTCCACCATCTATAAGTACTCTTCAAACCTTTTTTTGGTCAACCAAAGCTTCCAAGTGCAAGGGATCATTATGCATGGATCGGTTTGTAGGTACACCCTATTCAGTGAATGCGACCTTTGAAGCTGCCAAGTTTCCAACCATGGATTGGAACGTGTTCTCATCAATATCTCTAGCAACAACCGAATCTTGTAAGGCTTTATCCAGGACTGCCTTATGAGCTGCCGATATGCACAATAACTCAAATAGTGAAATTTGGGCTGAAATTTGGGCTAGGGTTGGCTTCAATTGATCCACCATATTGTAGTTGCTAGTTGTTGAAGGGGGGTTTAAAGGCATCCCTTGTAATGTGACCTTTGATCTTCTAGTGATGACAACGCAATCTCTACTTTTAGGATTCACTGTGATTGAAGCTATCATTTCATCT
The DNA here is from genome assembly GCF_030272615.1 of Cryptomeria japonica. Taxonomy (NCBI): domain Eukaryota; kingdom Viridiplantae; phylum Streptophyta; class Pinopsida; order Cupressales; family Cupressaceae; genus Cryptomeria; species Cryptomeria japonica. The sequence continues at coordinate 184,324,581 of NC_081405.1, forward strand.
CTTGCACTTAGTGTGTTTATGGTATAGTCAAATGCAACACTGGTATAATTGGCAGTATTGTTTTGTGCATTAGAACTAGAAGCCTTTCCTTTGTCATGTTTGACGAAAGGATCCTTAAAAATTGTATGATCTGTGTTTGGTGCCTTATTGGTATCCACAGTAATGTCACCTTGATCAATGAGATCTTGGATGAGGTTCTTCAATTTGTAGCAACTTGATGTATTGCGACCCCTATTGCGGTGATACTCACAGAAATCATTGTCATTCCACTGAGTGGGCTTAAATGGACCTGGTTCATATGGCCTAGCTTCTGGTAAAGTTATGTCATTGCTATGTATCAACTTTTTCAGTGTTGATTCAATAGGTTCACCGAGGGGTGTAAAGTTTCTTTTGGGTGTGCCTATCCTTGGTGGCCTTGGATTGTTTGACTGTAGTGCATTGGTGTTGTTTATCTAAGACTGGTTCTTATGGGAAAAATCACCCAGTCCTTGTAGAGATACTGCTGGTTGAGCTCTGTTTACAACACGTGCATCACAACTCCATCGTTTGTGACATTTTTGTTCCTAGACCAAAATTTTGGCCTTTCACTGTTTGTACTGGTGGTCAATCCACTATCCTTTTGGCATTTCAATATCCCTTGTTCTAATAGGCCTCTCTCACATTTGATGTCTTATTCTGTTATGTCTTTAAAATTGTTCATGCATTGCATTTGTAATGGATATTTATTTGGAAGCACAAGATTTTCATTGAAGATGTCTACTTGCTTCGCTTCAGGGATGTGACTAAGACATTTGTGATATAGGCCTCTCCATATTTGCAAGAATGTGGCAAAAGTTTCACCTTGTTTTTTCTTTGTTGCACATAAATCCATTAAGGTAATTGGATTATCTATGTTGAAGGCAATTCTCCCCACGAAGTAATTTTGGGTGGAAGGTGTGAAAACCATTCCAATGTTGTCCCTCCAAGACTCTTGGAAAATAGCCTCATTAAGTATGTATCATTGTGAGCTACTTCAATGCTTGTCATGAAGAATTCTCTAATATGATCTCGAGGATCACCTTTCCCTCTATACTTGTTGAACTTTTGAGTTTCAAAATGTGGGGGAAATGGTGGCATGTATAATTTTCTGTCAAAAGGATACAAACAGAGATGCTCCATTTTGTAGCTCTTTTTATCATTAATTGCTTGCATATTGGCCATTTTCTTTTGAAGGTTCTCCATTTGTTGGGTTAGAATCTCTATTTGGATCAATGGTGTATTGACTTGATGAGTGTTTCCCACAAAAGGGATAATATTTGAGTATCTTCGAGATTGTTGAAATGTAGACTGACCAGGCAATTGTGCACCATAAGTTCCACTAGGTGGTGTAAAGTATGCAAATTATGGATTGACATTTGGTTGAGTTGAGCTAGTTGTCCCTTGATTCACATTCTAACTATTGTGGGTGGAACCGACTGAAACTAAGGGTTGAGTTATATTTTCTAAGGTAGCGTTGTGAGCCATTGGAGCTTGCATCATCATGTTGGGTGTTGTCTATAGTGTAAGATTGGTACTTGTTGATGCCAATGTTGACTGTGCTGAGGTTGTAGCCATAAGGGTGCTTTGGGATATACCTTGCATTGATGTAGTAATTGTTGCTTGTGTCTATGTTGCAATAGGCATTTGAGGTATATTTTGATTTAATGTCACACCTTGTGGCAATATCGTTGAAAAGTCTACTCTTGGAGGTAACTTGGCCCCATTTTGGACTAAGAGAGCGAGATATTTGTCTCTATCATTATTGATGAGAGCGTTGAGAATCATGAGTGTTGCGGGATCTTGTTGGGATGCTTCCAATTCTTCTTTTGTCAAATTATGTTGCATTTTATCAATGAAAGGCATCTTGTTTGTGTTTGTTGACAGTGTCGAGGGTGTGCGACCCTATGTTTATTGTTGTGTAGATAGATCCATATTCCATGTGGGGTTAACCAAGGAATCATTGTTAGGATCCATTTGGTGTTTTTCCTTTTGAGAACGCGTTAATGGCATGAATATTGTTCCAAAGTGATCTTGACTCTCTAAGATGTGTATGAAAGACTCGATTAAATGTAGCTAAATATGTTTCTATGACCTCCTAAAGACTAAAGTGCAGATAATGCAATCTATGAATGATGACTTGCTATCAAGGATTCTGAAATTCAAACACAAGATTTTCAACATATTGCCGAAAAGATTCAAATTCTACCTCTTCTTTGATTCAATTTTCAAGGTCTATGTCTATTCGTACTGACTTCTGAACTTCTTTATCTATGAGGGCTTGGACTATGTTGTATTGGTCTTCATCAATTATTAATTCCTCAGCAAGGATATTCAAACCGTCAATTATTTCTAATTGAACATTGTTTGGCCCAAGATTGGGTTATTCAAATGGGAATTTATTGTTTCCTTTTAGACCCATATGTTGAAGACTACTATGCAGAAAATGCAGACCCTAGAAATGATTGACACCTTGCTCTTTTAACACAGTTTGAGAAATGTTGCTATGGTCTTTTCTACCAATTGTCTAATGGCTTCTTTCTGAGTTTCTCTTTTTATCTTTTTCCTTAGTTTCTCATCAAGACGAACAAACTTCTGGATTTCATCATCTATGGTGGCCTCAACTGTGTCATATTGGGCACGATTGACTCTTACTTCCCAAAAGAGGTTATATAAACCATAAATTATTTGTAATTGGTCATTGTTTGGCCCAAGATTGGGTTGCTCGAATGGAAATTCTCTGCCTACTCTAATACCCATGGAGTTAGGTATGATTCCTATACTTTAATGCAACACTAGATCTTGAGTGAGTGAAAGACAATTTGGTGAAATGACTTGTGCCAGGACTTTGTTTGATTATTCTAATGGTACTTATGCATGAATTTAATGCTTAGGACCTAAGATCACTTGAAAGTAACATGCATATCATCTTTGAATTTGTGCAAAAGGTTTGGATCTGATGTTGGTGTTAATGTTGACACTTAACTTTGTTGAGGCCTTGTTTGATCTTGTCGAACACTGAAACTTTGACCTTTTTGAGGTTGTGATTTGTTTCTTATAATGTTTTAAATTTATCGAAGTATATCAAAGGACACAACAACCATATTAAAAGAATAAAACCATGGAAAGAACATTTATTTAAGGAATTTTTTTAAATTTCCATGAATGTTGGGATATTTCTCAAGATCTCATTCTATTCTTGATATATTGGGGCAATTTGATATCACATCAGATAGACTCTCCTAATGTCAAAAGGTCACAAGTATTACCACAACCCACATCTTGATACTTCGTCAGCTCAAATAACCCTGTCACACCCTAGGGTGTGCCCGTTGTTTTTGCCTTTTTCCGGATATTAGAACAAAGAAGATTGCTCCTCAATTGTTTTGTTATCCTAGGAGATATATGGTTAGTGTCTTGGGGGTGGATTCTTCCCCACCCTTGCACTGTGATAAAACAAGTGTCTGGTTACTGACTCAGTTTGGCTTCTAATTTCTATGGTGTTTAGATAGGGTTTTGTTCGAGTGATCATAATCAGCTGCGTTTTATACTTCGTTGAGGGAGGTCTCCCAATCTATAGAGGTTACGCTCTACATATTTTAACGTATCGTATAGGCACTAAGGGAGGCATAACGTCATTGTGATAGCATGTAACACTCGTCGCATATGATTCTCATCACATACACATTTATTTATAGTGGCTTGGATTACTTGGCTTTAGTCGTTGCCACTTAGACAATTCCCCTCTCACTGGCCTTAATGGCTCCCTAAGGACAACTTGGGAGGGAAGGCCTTCTAAAGGATTTAATTGCAAGAAATAAATGAAAGCATGAAAGAAGAGTGTTGCCCCACCAAGAAACCCCAAAGGGATAATGATAAAACACAAGAATAGAGTGAAAATAATTTTATTTAAAAAAAAAATTAAACACAACACAATGATACAATGAGTTATCAAAGTTCAGATTACACAGCGGAAGACTTAAATAACACCTGAAGAGTTTCCCAACATGATTACTTAACTCAACTCATGCTAATTAATCCAATTAAGTTGATTAACTTAATGACATGATAATACTATAAACAAGGATTAATTCTTTCTGAAGATAAAATTATAGATAACATGATTAAGTTCATCCAATAAAATTTAACCACACATAACGTTCAATCTTACATTAAAAATTGTATCATGCATCTAATTTCATTACATTCCTTAATTTCATAATAAACTAACGAATACTTTCCATGCATACTTTAATTGCATAATCATCAACTGAATATATTCCATTATTCAAATCTACATTCTTTCATGATCCAAATTACTCCATTTAATAATGTGACTACAAACATGCATTTAAGATTAACTTCATCTAATCCACATTATACATTCTAACATAATGCTATCCATACATGTTAAATTAAAAAGGAAACATAAGGACATAAACACCACATAACACCGAAATGATATCGGAGTTCACCCCTAGTGGGCTACATCTCTGGGTCTACTCAACTGCAAGACCCCTCTGATAAATAATAGGGTGAAGAATACATAAGGTTCACATCATTTACATCCTGCCATCAAGGTGTACATAAACAATAATAAATACGACCACATCGGTACAATAATACATGAATGATCTCTAAATAGGAGAAGGATCCAACTGAACATAATAAGAAGCAAATACAAAAATCAACTGGAGCATCCACGAACTAAGTCTTCACAACCCATCATAAGTAACCCATGGTCTAACATGAATATTAGGTTCTCACAAGGGCATAACCAACAAGATGACTCCATAACAGTGCTCCTATCAAAGACGACACAACAACACGCTAGCGAACATAAGGGACAAGTGTCATCACATAACTTGGTATGGCTACCATGGCAAGTCTCCATAGGTTCTAGCCCTATCTACTGGGTTACCCTGGCAACCTATTCCAAACCTCCGACCCATCCAAGCCTCATGTGGACCTACACATCATTTCGTGAAGACAAAGTTGTTGCTTTTTCGTTTCAGGCCTTCTCACTGCATGCTGAGTCTGTACTAGCACTCGACCCATGTGTGAGGCACAATTATCTTCTTAGTGTTTTCATTAACTAAATCTCTAATATGCTATTAGTTTATCACTTATTTAGACACACTTTTGATGGGTTACCCAACAACCACTTTGGGCACAACCCTCGATCGAAAGCCACTTTCCCATATGAGACTAGACCATAGTCAAACAGACTCCTAAACCAAAGAATAAACCAGGTCAAGATTACAGAGTTCAATACGGTAGGAATACCCAAAGGTCAAACAAGACTTCATACAAGGTGCACTGACTAATGGTACTCTAACTAGAGACCCAACCAACTACGGTCAACTACGAACCAACATTCAACACCTGCATAAAGGACATGACCGAATACAAAACCATCAGAAGAAAATAATAAATACTCGAGATCAAGGGCATAAGCAGGTACCCAAATCAACATGTGACAATATCTAACAATCACAAACAAGGACTTGCCTTTTCTTAAGAAAATGTGAATACAAAAAATTAAACATGCATAGGCATAAATCGGAAGAGACAATCTTTTTCCATTTTGTTTAAGCATTAAAATCGATCCAGTTTTCTAATGGATCTAAGTTTGATTGCAGTTTGTCTACCTTGTCTAGGTATAGATCATTCATGGTTTACTAACTCACTAAAGTTCATTTTGCATCATAAAATAACATAAATACATCATCATGAGTTTTCAAACCAAATTCACATGAATATAATTAAATAAACATTAATCGACTAAATATGATAATTATTTTTCAAAATAAAACATCATTCTCAGACTTGTTCGAAAACAATAATCTAATCTCATCTCTTGAGACACAATTACATACTTTCCAAAAATGAAAATATACATTAAAAAGGAAATTAAAATCGATGATCATTTCCCAAAAAAATTGATACTCCCTTGCATACATATAGAAAATATAAATTAAATATTAATTAATATATATATTAATCCGTGATTAATAAAATATATATTAATTAATAATTAATAGTGAAATTACAAATTAAATATATATATATATATATAGAATAATTCTCAATTAATAAAACATATATTAATTAATAATTAATAATTAAAAAAAACTATTTAAAACTTTTTAATAAAATACTATTAAAAACTTCTAAATAAAATAAAATTTAAACCACGAAAAACTTTTAATAATAAAAAAGAAAACTTTTTTTTTTAAAATAAAAGCCCTTGGGAAACCCACGAGCCCCACCATGTGGAAGCCACGTGGTTCCCCTTTCCCATGAGAAGGGTTGTGGGGACCATGATGTGGTCTCCCCACAAACATGGATGTGTGGAGACCACGCCATGGCTCTCCCTGTGGCTTGGGGAAGCCACGGCTCTCCCCAGCCATGGGTCGAGGCCATGGTTCCCCAAACTGCCCTAAATAAAATAACAATAATATTTTATTATTATTTATTTTTATTTTTTGGTGCAGGAGAACCTCATCAACAATCTATTCATGACCTTGAGGATGAATACCAAGACCATTAGGATGTGTTAGAGTGTTTTGTGTTTCATGTATGCAAATAAACCCCACCATATAAGCCCATGTCACCAATTAGGCAATTTGAGAAGCCAATTGGGACAATGTGGTAAAGAGGGGTAGTAGATGGTTTAGATTCATGTTTAATAGGTTTAAGACATTTTTTTTGTGTTCTTGGCTGGTTCACGTGTGTGGATCCCAACCTTAAGAAGTATGACAACTTTGTGAGCAAAATTGCAAAAATGAAACTTTTGTAAAAAGAAACTTTTGAGTGCAAAAGTGCAAATTTTTTGTAATTCAGTTAAGGAAGCCTTTCAACGGCTCCAACCTACTCCAAATTCAGTGGGAAATCACTGGAGATTGTATAAGCTTTGTGGTCTTGATTCCCAAGGTGGTTGTGATTGGAGTTGGCGTTTGAGAATCAGTAATATTTAAAATACTTCAGTTTTCCCAGAAATTCTAAGTTTGTAGGTGTTGTACGTGACTGTACGAATTGGTTTGAACCCCACAATCCATGGAGTAGATAGGAGGATGAACTAGTTTTCTTTTGATGGTGGTCTAAGGTCTTAATTATTCAGGAGTAGAGAGAAACCTTCATTCTACTGACTCTAACCCAGAAATTTAGGGTTTGGAGAGGGTTATGAACCAAGATGGCTTTATCTTGCACTCTAGTCCATTAGAAGACTCTTCCTTTGGAGGGATGTAGGATAAGCCTTTTTATTTTACTATTTTCATATTTTTTTGCAGGGAAGATTTTGTTGTGTGGAGAAATGAACAGATTTAGGTAGGCATCTCTATGTGACTACCTAGGACAAGTTTTAGGACATTCATCATAAATTGTCTTAGCGATGGATTCCATGCATGCAACCCTGGAATTGTTAGTTTCTCACTACCCCCCACATTCCCATTAAGGTGATTCTTCATTTGAATTTCCCCTATTAGGTCTCTTAGCCTCTGAAGGAGCGGACCTTATATTTACAGATCTGACCAAACAATTTTGGGAATCTATATATCTTCCAAAAGGGTGTCTGAAATGATAAGTTGTTTGTATGGGTGTGTGGAATATTTTTGAGTTAAGGTCAAAACACCAGTCTAGAAGGGCTACTAACTGGAGTGGTAGGTTTTCAAAGGAGGTATAAGGATTTGATGCCTAAGATCAAAACCAGTGTTTGAAAGAGGTCTTAAATATTGTGTGTTGACCAAATTCCAAACCCCAAGGAGTGGGGATCATCGATAAAGCTTGTTTGAAGAGTTGAAGCCTGTTACTCATCTTGAGCAGGCCTAAGACGAGAGAATATGTGTGTAGTTTCATCCAAGGTGTAGAGTCCTTCCTTGCAGGGCCCTTGTGAGTAGTTGAAGGGTCACTAGCCTAACCTGATTTGGGCTTTTTATTAGGAATTTTGGGTAGGCCTCTGCATCAAGTGGTATCAGAATGAAGGAGTGTCCTTTGGAAGAGAAGGAGAAGAAGAAGGATCTCATGAGGCACCTTCCAGAATAACCAATGGAGAATTGAATCTCCTGGTATAGAAGTAGATGGAAGAGAGCAGAGTAGTCAGAGCTGAGAATCAAGCCTTGAGAAATGAGATGGACCAGTTGAAGGACAGAGTGGAGGGGAGAGAAAGACTCTGGAGAAGAAGGGGATGAAGAGGAGATCTCTATGTAGGAAGAACTAGAGGTACCTGCAAACAAGAGACCCCTGATGAGATTCCTCAAGTCCATGGAGAGAGGAACAATGGATGTGGAGATGGATCTACCAGTATTTGCAGGCAAGATGAAGCCTGACACCATGATGGAGTGGATAGACTCCTTGGACAATTTTTTTGTAAGTGAAGACATACCAAACCACCAGAGGGTGAAGATGGCCCAATCCAAAATGAAAAGGGCTGCACTAACTTGGTGGAATTTCATCCAAGATGAGAGGGTGAAAGAGGGAAAGAGAAGAGTAGCTACATGGAAGAAGATGATTACTTTGGTGAAAGAAGCATATGTCCCAATGGATTACAATATCCAATTGCATAGGAGGAGGAAAAATTTGAAACAAAAGGAGATGGACGTGGGTTCCTATACTGAGGAGTTCATGAAGTTATGTGTGAGGACTAAGGTGAAAGATAGTGAAGATGAAAAGATGACAAGGTATCTCAATGGGTTGAGGTTTACAATCCAAGAAGACTTGAATCTCCACACCCTGGAGATAGTACAAAAGTGCTTTCAATTGGCACTCAAGGTGGAGGAGAAGTTGAAGAGAAGGAAGGATCAGAATGGTAGAGGTAAAGGGAGACAATAGAGAGGAGGAAGAGGCCCTTTCAGAGGTAGAGGAAATGGTTTTGGCTATCAGGGAGACTCTAATCAAGAAGGAAATAGAGGAGAGAGTAGTTACAACCAAGGAGGAGGCTACAATCCAAGAGGAAGCTTTAGGGGTAGAAGAGCACCCTCTAGAGGGAGATCCCAAGGCAGAGGACCTCCTAGATGCTACAACTATAATCAAGAAGGGAATATGGCCAATAGGTGTCCAAAGAAGGCTTCTAGCTCCATGGGAGAAAGGAGAATCAATTTGGTGTAGGAATTTGATTGTCAAAGTGTGGAAAGTGCAAGCACTTATCAAAGTGTAAATTCTCCTGATAGCTATGTATATCCTAAAAGAGGAGAGGCTCTGATGATGAGGAGAGAAGTAACCACCATGAAGGTACCTGACAAGGAGCCTATGGAAAGGAAATCTTTCTTCAAAACCACTTGCAAGGCAAGAGGAAAGGTATGCAAGGTTCTGATAGACTCTAGATCCACTGAAAATTTTGTGTCACTTGAAATGGTAGAAAAGCTTAAACTTAGGAAGTTGCCTCACCCTTATCCCTATAAGGTTTCATGGCTCACCCAAGGTCAGCAAGCAGTGGTGGAAGAACAGGCTTGGGTGGAGTTTCAGATTGGATCTTACAAGGATAGATTGCTATTTGACATATTCGAAATGGATGCATGCCATCTCTTGTTTGGGAGACCATGGCAGTATGACTTGAAAGCTCATCATGATGGGTTAAGGAACACCTACTCAATCACCAAGGATGGTAAGGTGATAGAACTCTTGCCTTTGATAGAGGAAGAGGTGGAATCAAAAGGGAAGGATACAAGAGTGTTGATAGTAGAAGGTAAATAGCTCATGAAGGAGATTGCAGAGAAAGGTGCAGTTTGCTATGCCCTCATGCCTAGTCCCAAGGTGACAAGGAAAGAGTAGTTTATAGAAGAGAAAGAAGGAGGACCAAAACACCTAGACTCGATAGTCAGACAGTTTCTTGATAAGCATCAAGGCATCATCTCAGATGGAATGCCAAGATCCCTACCACCGGTGAGGGACATTAGTCATTGTATAGATCTGCTCCCTAGATCTACATTGCCAAACAAAGCAGCCTACAAGCTCGCCCCAGACCAAAATACAGAAATGGCAAGGCAGATTGAAGAGTTGCTTGAATTAGGACTGATTGGCAAAATTCTAAGCCCATGTGCAGCACTGGTAGTCCTTGCACCCAAGAAAGAAGGCACTTGGAGGCTTTGTACAGACCCAAGAGTCATCAACAAGATAACCATTAGGTATAGGTTCCCAATCCCTAGAATAGAGGATTTGCTTGATTGCATAGGGAGTGCTAAATATATTACAAAAATGGATCTAAAAAGTGGATACCATCAAATTAGAATAAGGCCAGGGGATGAATGGAAAACAACCTGTAAAACTAATGAGGGGTTGTATGAATGGAAAGTCATGCCATTTGAGTTGTCCAACGCACCTAGTACCTTTATGAGGTTAACAAATGAAGTCTTGGTGGAATTCATAGGAAAATTTGTCATAGTATACCTAGATGATATCTTAATCTTCAGTCACACAAGGGAAGAGAACCTCAAACACATAGATATGGTTCTCAAGAGGTTACATGAAGAGAAACTAATGATCAATTTGGAGAAGTGTTTGTTCATGCAGGAAGAGATCATCTACTTGGGTTTTGTAATCTTACAAGGTGATTTGAAAATGGATCAAGAGAAGGTAAGTGCTATATTGTCTTGGCCTACACCTAGAACTCTGAATGATGTCCGAATTTTCCATGGTTTAGAAACTTTTTATAAGAAGTTCATAAGAGGATTTAGTCAAGTTTGTGCACCCATGCTTGACACCATAAAGGGAGGACAAAAGTGCAGGTTTAGTTGGACCAAATAGGCAGATGATTCATTTGAGACATTGAAGAAGAAGGTTGTAGAACAACCAGTCCTTGCCTTACCATACTTAATAAGATATTTCAGGTGGAATGTGATGCAAGCCACATGGCCATTGGAGTAGTACTCAGTCAGGAAGGAAGACCTATCACTTTTTTCAATGAAAAGTTAAATGATGCTAAGAAAAGATACTCATCTTATGACTTGGAGATTTATGCTCTAGTACAATCCTTGAAGAAGTGGAGGAACTATTTATTGCCTAAGGAGTTCATAGTGTTTACTGATAATCAGGCACTTAGTTTCATAAATAGTCAAGAGAAGCTTAATCACTGGCATATGAAGTGGTTAGAGACCCTACAAGCCTTTACATTTACCCTCAAACACAAGAAGGGAGTCAAGAACAAAGTTGTTGATGCTTTGAGCATAAGAGTCTTGACTATAAACCAAATCAAGATGGAGAGTGTCGGTATTGATTCCTTGAAGAGTATGTATGTTACTGATGAAGATTTTGGAGAACTATACAAGGTATGTGAAACTTTGAGTGACCGGTATCATATTGAGTTTTTTGAGTTTCTGATACAAGATGGATTGTTGTTCAAAGGAGTGCAGTTGTGTATTCCTAAATGTTCCATGAGGTTGAATATTATTAGGGAGAAACATTGTGGAGCCATGGTAGGTCATTTTGGTCTTGACAAGACCCTAGACCTTGTGAAGAGACATTAGTTTTGGCCTAAATTGCAGGCAGATGTGAGAAAGTTTGTGGAAACATGTGTCATATGTCAGAAAGCCAAGGGGAAGTCTACAAATGCAGATTTATATCAGCCTTTACCCATTCCTTCTAGGCCATGGGAGAGCATAAGTATGGACTTTGTGTTGGGTTTGCCTAGAACAAGGAGAGGATTTGACAACGTCTTTGTAGTAATGGACAGGTTTAGTAAAATGGCTCATTTCTTGCCATGTAAGACTTCTTGTGATGTATCATATGTTGCAGACCTATTCTTCAAAGAGATAGTATAGATACATGGATTGCCCCTGAATATTGTTTCAGACAGAGATGTGAAGTTCATAAGTCACTTTTGGAGGACTCTTTGGAAGAAGTTGGGAACTAACCTAGCTTTCTCATCAGCCAACCATCCTCAAACAGATGGGCAAACTGAAGTTGTCAATAGGTCATTAGGAAACCTATTAAGGTGTTTAACAAGGAAACATGGAGAGAAGTGTAATAACATTTTGTCACAAGGAGAATCCTCATACAATGACACCATAAATAGGAGTATCAGTAAATCTCCTTTTCAGATTGTTTATGGCATACACCCAAGGGGGTGTTGGAGTTAAGAGATCTACCCAAAGAAGAAGCCATTAGTGCAGATGGTGAAGCTTTTGCATCAGCCATTAAAGAGGTGCATGACCAAGTCAAGTCTCATCTCCAACAATCTATAGTGAAGTATAAAGCTCATGCTAATAAGAAGAAGAGAGATGTACAGTTTAATGTTGGGAATTTGGTATGGGTACATTTGAAGGAGAGACTACCGAAAGGAAAAAACACCAAAATCATGCAGAGGAAGATTGGACCATGTTAGATAGTGAAGAAGTGTGGACATAATCCCTATGAGATCAGACTTCCTCCTGATCTTGGATTATCACCTATTTTTAATGTGTGTGATCTTACACTTTTCAAAGGTACTGATAGTGAAGAAGAAGAACCAATGTAGGTTGCAACAGATAATGACATTCCAAGGTAGGAATCACCCAAGTTGAACAAAGTGATTGACACTAGAGTCACAAAGAAGACAAGGAACAAGGAGTACATTGGTTTGGATGACAAGTGAGAAAATATCCAATCATGTGTAGATTTACAAACTCTGATCTCAAGTGGGCTTGAGATCTCTTCTCACAGGGAATATGGTGCAGGAGCACCTCATCAACAAGCTATTCATGACCCCGACGATGAATAATAGGACCATTAGGATGTGTTAGAGTGTCTTGTGTTTCATGTATGCAAATAAACCCCACCATGTAAGCCCATGTCACCAATTAGGCAATTTGAGAAGCCAATTGGGACAATGTGGTAAAGAGGGGTAGTAGATGGTTTAGATTCATGTTTAATATGTTTTAGAATTTTTTTTTGTGTATTTGGTTGGTCCATGTGTGTGGATCCCAACCTTAGGAAGTATGACAACTTTGTGAGCAAAATTGCAAAAATGCAACTTTTGAGTGCAAAAGTGCAACTTTTTGTAATTCGGTTGGGGAAGCCTTTCAATGGCTCCAACCTACTCTAAATTCAGTGGGCAACTATTGGATATTTGTATAAGCCTTGTGAGCTTGATTCCGAAGGTGGTCGTGATTGGAGTTGGAGTTTGAGAATCAGTAATATTCAAAATACTTCAGTTTTCCCAGAAATTCTGAGTTTGTAGGTGTTGTACATGACTCTACGGATTGGTTTGAACCCCACAATCCATGGAATAGATAGGAGGATGAACTAGTTTTCTTTTGATGGTGGTTTGAGGTCTTAATTGTTCAGGAGTAGAGAGAAACCTTCATTCTACTAACTCTAACCTAGAAATTTAGGGTTTGGAGAGGGTTATTTTAGTGTTTTCATGTTTTTTTGCAAGGAAGATTTTGTTGTGTGGAGAAATGAACAGATTTAGGTAGGCATCTCTATGTGACTACCTAGGACAAGTTTTAGGATAGTCATCATAAATTGTCTTAGCGATGGATTCCAGGCATGCAACCCTAGAATTATTAGTTTCTCACTACCCCCTACATGACCATTAAGGTGATTCTTCATTTGGTCTACCGGTAGCAATAGTTGCTTTGGAAAATAGGGCTAATTTCTCCTATTAGGTCTCTTAGCCTCTGAAGGAGCAGGCCTTATATTTACAGATCTGACCAAACAATTTTGGGAATCTATATATCTTCCAAAAGGGTGTCTAAAATGATAAAAAAAACTTATGGGTGTGTGGAATATTTTTTAGTTAAGGCCAAAACACTGGTCTAGAAGGGCTACTAACCGGAGGGGTAGGTTTACATAGGAGGTATAAGGATTTGATCCCGAAGATCAAAACTAGTGTTTGAAAGAGGTCTTAATTATTGTGTGTTGATCAAATTCAAAATCCCAAGGAGTGGGGATCACCGGTAATGCCTATTTGAAGAGTTGAAGCCTGTTACTCATCTTGAGTAGGCCTAAGACTAGGGAATGTGTGTGTAGTTTCATCCAAGGTGTAGAGTCCTTCCTTGTAGGGCCCTTGTGAGTAGTTGAAGGGTCACTAGCCTAACCTAATTTGGGCTTTCTATTAAGAGTTTTGGGTAGGCCTCTGCAGATTCATTTTTTTTAAATTTATTTTATTAAAAACAAAACTTCCAATCTGTAGTCTCAACTGAGACCATATTTTGAGAATTAAGTTTCTAGAATATGAATGATTAATTTAAAAACACAAATATATCATAAATATATTTAAAAAAATTCATTTCCAGACCATATAGCCCAGAAAATGGTAGGGAGGATGAAAAATAAGCAGTCTTTTTGAAATAAGCAAATCCCAGCAAGCTAAATTTGGGGAAAAATTAACCAGCATACCCAAAATGCTCATATTTGAATGTTTTTTAGAGAAAATTAAACTGTGAACAACCAACCCCCAAGTTTAATTTTGTAAACAGTTTGAGCAACCAAAATTTAATCAAATCTAGAGGTTGGGAAGGAAGGCAAGGATTGTTTGAGTTTGTGATTTCATTACAACTCTTCCATTTTTCCATAAAATATAAGAGCTTAACACAAACACAACTAGAAACTTCAAAATCCATAAAAAAATCTCTATTTAGCAAATAAACCAAAGAGGCAAACCAGAAACCTACCTTATTCAGCAATCCCGACAAGATTTGAAGGAGAGCCCAACCTGCAAGCTCCGAATATCCTTCTTCTCCCAATTGCCCAAAAATTTTCTCCATCCAAAAATATTTTTCCCCAAAAATACTCTCCAAAAATAATCCTCTCTAATATTTTTTTCAAACCTAGGTTAAATGACAAATTATTGACCAAAATTCATTTTTTGAATTAAAAATATTTTCGTTTAAATCAAATCTAAATATCACTCTTTTCAACAAATCAAATATACTAAACTTGCTTTTCTAATGAAAATTTATTTTCTCAAATAATTGAAATTAACCTATCTATTTCCAAAATGCCAAAGAGATTAAATTATTTCTATTTCAAATAAATTTAATCTTTCCTTTCAAAAGAATAAACGAAATAAATTCATCATTTAAAATTAACTATTTAAATCGAACTTGCTATAAACAGGAATTGAGCAATTCTAATTAATGATTAATCACACAAAGGGGACCTATTTAATTTAGTCCCTAAAATACTAATGCGTAAACACACATTAAATCAAATTAAACACTAAGGATTAAATACTCAATTTTATCACACGCAAAGCACACAACCCAAGAAAACTAGCCAGATACACGACCCACATACCCAACCAAAAGGGAAAACTGACAAACGACTAACGACGCTCACTTGAGTACGACAAGAGTAAAATGAGGGTCTCGTGACTACCTAATCCAATTTCTAAGGGCCAATGAGGAACACTCAAACTTGCGAATCCAGGTGGAGATGAACCTTGCACCCATGCGGTACTATACCTGTAATCTCCTGCAACCATGAGTCACACATGCATATATATATATAATGAAAGTGTTAGACCGAGATTAATAACACGAATCAGGAGAACAAATAAACTTACATAAAAATTGTTGCAAAAACCACATTAATAGGTACACACAATAATCATAGCATCTGACTATAACATTATAACATGGTAAACTAACCAAGGTCAAACCGAGATTAGAATCTGATTAGGGCAGGGGTACTACAAAGAGAATCTGGTTTTTTGATCACCCATTGAAGGGGAGAGCATAATACCTATCCCTTCGAAGACACGAAAAACAAAATTTCTTTTTATCCTTCCATTGCAATGATTTTTTATTCTAAGTGGAGATGTTGCTCCACACAGACATGGTGTTCATTTTTAACCTTCATAGCAATTTGTGAAAGAAAACATGTGGTTTATTTTACTTTCACCAAATTGAAGTGTTTCTAAGATACCCCTATAGAAAATGATGTTAGTAAGAACACTGTGTGTTATCCAGCCTAATTTTCCAATTATAGAGTTATGTCTTTTTTCGACAGAAAGATATTCTAATAAAAGCCAGAATTGAAACAGGACAAGAAAAAAAAAAAAAAAATTGATCTAAACATTTACGAATTAACTATAGAGCAAATGCGACTTGATGTCAGATCAACTACAAATTGATATATCATCAATTGTGAACTATTGTTTAATAAATTGCAATGTGATTACTGCTCAATAGCGAATTGATATAAGATCAATTGCTCACAGTAAAAAAAAAAATTAAAAAAAAATTGAATTTTTGAATTTTTAAAAACAACAAAAAAAGACAAAAGATAGAAGGGTTATTCTGGAATGATATTGTTCCACACCATGCAAGCCATCACATCAATCTCATCATAAAATTTGTACTTGGTTAAGAAATGGTGGATGTTTCTGTGATATTGAGCAATCTCCTCTTTTTCCTCGATTTCACGAAGCTCCCTTTATGCCTTTAAGAATCTTTGATATGTTCTTTGTTGTCTCCTATGTTGTTTTTCCTTCTTTGCACCTAAAATTATGAAATTCACCTTTCCTACCATTAGATTAAATACATCTTATATGCAAAATTTGAAATTTCCATAATTTGATGAAATTTCCGGGCTAGATGTGAAAGACTAGATAATGAAGAAACGACACAAGATAATTTTATTTTGCAATCCTTTATGGCAATTGCGAGATACTTTTGCAATTCCAGTGTAATGTCTGATCAATTGTGATGTATTATACTAGCAATTGCGGTGCAATACTGGCAATTGTGAATTTCTGCTTGATCAAGTGTGAAATCTAGATCCTGTTCACCATGCATGGATTTGTAAAGTCATTTAAAACAGAAAATTTAGGTTAGCATGATTCACGTCGGGTTCACCATTGTTTCTACGCCTGAATGTCATGTGTTATTAAGCTAATTAGCAAGTAAGAATGAATCACCAATGCTCAACTAATGAACAAACAAACAAACAAACAAACATAATCAATGAAAATCAATACAAAATAAGGAATGAATTCAAATAAATGAAACTCCCTCATTTTGCATCTTTTCTTCCATTACGCTTCTCCAATTTGAGTGGTTGGTGGCTCTTAGGTATTGCACCAATTTCCTGCATACAAATACTTTGAAGGCTCTAATTTTGTGATTCTAAAAAAGATAGATCCAATTGATGAAAATGATGTTGAATTTATAGATTTTCAACACAAAGGAGGTGAGAAATACAAACTCTAGTGTTAATTGATAGATAACTAAAATTGATTGATCAATGAACTACTCATGATTGATTTGTTAACTCAATAGATTGATCTTTTAACATGATTGATTGGAGAGTGAACTCAATAGATTGGCTAGTAAACTCATTTGATTGATCAGTGTACTGAATAGACTAGGGAGATGACTGAATTGATGGATTAGTCATAAAAAACTGATTTTGAGTTAAAAAAGATGATTGATGAGTTAACCGAGTTAACTTATTAGACAACTAATTTGATCAATCAATTCTGAATTAGCATGTACTGTAGGAATTTGAAATTGAATTTTATTTTCATTTTCAATTTGGATTTGAATTTGGTCATTTGAATGCTAAAATGCACATGAAATTAACTGAAATTCAAATTTGGTGAAATGTGAATTTGATGATTTGGAATTAGATGAAATTAGGTGAAATTCGAATTTGGGGAAATATGAAATGAAATTAGATGGAATTAATTGGAATTCTAATTTGGGGATTTGAAGGAATTTAATTAATTAATTTAAATAATTTAAATGAAATCATTTAAACTTAGGAAATAGAATTAATTAAATAATAAAGATTATTTAACTAAGGAATAAATCATAATTAATTAAATAATTGATATTTAATTAATAATTAAGATATGGTTAACTGATTAAAATGATTTGAGAATAGAAATAGAATAATTAGAAGTGTTGAAGGGTGGTGATTAGAAGAAATAGTTAGTTTAATCAAATAATTAGAGAATTACTCAATCAAATAGATGAATAATTAGTGTAGAATTAATGAGACATTTTTAGGTGTCTACAATAACAATACACATTTGTGTTTAAGTGTTCATTATGTCTTGGTATTTAAAGATATTCCATTTACATTAATTCATTCTTTAAAATTAACAATTAGTATCCACATTACAAGGAGCATTCTTAAGAACATTTAGATTTGGTGCATTGAAAAGAAGCAATAATTTCATTAAAATTAGTATCTAGTCCATTGCATGCTTCTTTGATGTTTGTCAACACTTGTCTAACATTATAAAGCTTGTTTGTTGTTTTATTTGTTTATTTATTAACTATTATTATTATTATTATTATAAAGCTAGTTTTTCAGTGGGAATAATTAAGGAAAACATGAACACTCACAATTCAATAATTCTCCAAATGATTTGTAAATATCAAATTAGTTCTTACATGTTAGTCTAGAGCAAGGATTACAAAGAACCTTAAAAGTGTAGTATGAACTTAGTCAAATAATTATTATATGTTACAACCCTCCTTTATCACTTTTTGATTTGATACAATTCTATTATATTTTTGGTTGAGCTATTAAAAACAATTGAATAAATATTATAAAAGAATAAAAATGGACAGACACACACACACACACTTGGAGAATATAATTCAAAAGGCATTATTTTTATTTTTTATTTTCCCACTCCCAATTATGGCACATGTTGTAGGAGGAATTAGAAGTTTCTAGAGGAATCTTCAATGCCTTGCATGTAACTCCCCCACTAGGTTTTTAATCAATTTGCATGAGTCCAATATTGGAAAAGAATCTCATTTTTAATTAAATTCTCTAGATAGTGGAATTGAGGGATTTTTCTTATAAATTGTATGCAAGTTTCAAAGAAGGGAGTTGATTATGTTTTGAAGAAAATTTCCCAAATTTCCTTGTTGTTAGTAGTAGGATCTTCCTTGGTAGCTACATTTTGGTTGTAGGATTGTTAAATTGTTTGGAAGATTTCTCTCAAGTTGCAAGGAAGGATCTAAGGAGGATAGCTAGAAGATTGGAGAGGATTCAACATCGAACTTGGATAAGTCAAGTTCTCTTCTTGTTATTTCACATTCACATATGACAAAATGATATTATCCAAAAAAATAGCTTCTAGATCTTCCTTTATAAAATTTTAGTGGTAAATCCTTCTTTAGGGATAATATTGAAAAAGATAGCTTTATTATTTGTTTAATTTTTTTTAGAGAAGAAATATCAGATCTTGCTTGCATGTGAAATATAGCTTTATTATTTGTTTAATTTTTCTTTAGAGAAGAAATATCAGATCTTACTTGCATGTGAAAGATAGCTTTATTATTTGTTTAAATTTTCTTTAGAAAATATTAGATCTTGCTTTTCTTCCCTCAAATTCATTACTGGATTGGAAATTTAAATGTAATTCTTTTCTTACATTAAAATCTTTCTTCCCTACGAATGGAAAATACCTGATAATAAGATATAAATCTCTCTGTGATTAACCCTCTGTGTTATTCATTCTTTTGAATAAATCCTTATTCTCATTTGTTTACATTAATATTTTTATTTCACATATATCTGGTTATATACTTCTCTCTGTGAATAATAGTTGGAATTAAGGTATAAATCTCTATGAATATTAAATTCTTGATTATGCGAAATCAATTCAAAGTATTTACCCACCTCTGTGATAATCTAATTATGTATTTTATTTGCTAAAGCAAATCTCTCTATTTTCATTCCTATGGAATCAATTTAAACATTTTCTTGCCTCTGTGATAATCTGATTTTCTGTTTTATTTACTGAAGCAAATCTCCCTATCTCATTTTATCCCTGTGAATAAACTCTTGTTCTTATTGTTATTATAACTTCTTTAATACCATTAAATAATGTGGGAATGTAAACCATATGTGTGTGTGTGTGTGTGTGTGTCTATGATAATGAATATAGTAAATGTTTCAAAGTGATTTTGATATAAAAAAAATAAAACATGGTCTTCAGAATTTATTCCGAATGAGTATCAGGCGGCATGCAGGGGGGAGGTGGTTATTGTAACCGTCGGGGAAGTGGTACCCCCCACTTCCCCTGCAGTCACTGTCACGGCAGTGGCCGCAGGGTAATGGAGGGGACCACGGGGTCCCCTCATCACTACGGGCCTACTTTCGTAGACCCGCAGTGGTGATGGGACCCATGGGCCCCAGTCCCACTTGCCTCCCCTTTTCCTTTAAAAAAAAATCATGCCACTATAAAATTTAACTCGTGGCAATATGGACTTGCTTAAATTTTAGTTTAATAAAAACTAACTTAGGTAATTTCAAAATGTATTTATTTTTAGCAATTTTCTAAATTGTAAATTAAATTTTATAATTGTCCTTAGTAAAATTTATAATAATTAATTTCTTTTAAGCAATTTTCTAATTGTAGATCAAATTGTGTTAAATTTTATAATTGGAATTTTATAAAAACTACTTAAAATTCATTGGGTCACTTAGTTGGCATTTTGGACTCATTAAAAGCAATTAATGTACATATTAATATGATTTGAATCAAATGTCTAAACTAATCACTATTTTTGGAACCTATGACCATAATTAATTATTCCTGTGATAGGAATCAAGCATTGCTTAATCTTGCACGCAAGTTACACTATTCTTGTATAATGCAAATTACTTATACATTGGTTACATTTATTGACGTTTTCATCTCCATGCAAGTTACACATTTAATTATTAATATGCAAGTTTCATAATTGTCATTATTATGCAAGTTATATTTCATGTTTTGAATAATAAATAATTTTAGTTATGGTTTTTATTTCACGTAGTTCATCAGGTAGTTATTTCAATTAATTAAGTTTTGCAATGTCTAATTTTGCATGTTCAAGTCATAATTGTTTTCAAGCATGATGTTTTCATAAGTTTCTTAGTTAAGAAAACTAAATAAAGGAAGTTGGAAAACCAAAACCTAGCAACGTTCGGTATATACAGTGCCTCTAGGTCACGCTTACGGGTAATGACAACGTGTTGAACTACTGCACTTAACGCCTAATAAAGCTGCATCAACGACGTCTGTGGCATCATCCCTATAAATTGTCGGGGAGTAATAAGGGACACTTGGAAGTTAAAATCCAAGGGGCGGGTAATCCCCCTTGGATTGATAATCTAATAAGATAATCCTTAAATGATTTTTCATCCGCTGAGTTAAACCATAGTAAACCCCCTTAAGATTGGTTGAGTGAAATGCTTTTATAGAATTGATTTAATCTCAAATAATTGTTGTCGATTGGCAATTGGTCAAGGGTGACGCTTATGATAAGAATTAGGATCTAGTTGTTTTAGGCCACAAGCAATAGGCCATCTTGAGCCTTTTCTTAAGCGCTACCACCGTGGGTAGCAACCGCAGAGAAACTGTCTGGGACATTGACCTTAGAAAGGGTTGCGTACCCACAAATTAGTTTACATCAAACTATAGAGTAGAAAACAGAACTACATACTCTACGCCTTGATCCCGTGCCGAAACGGGTATGTAGGCAGTCTAGGGATGAAGTTGTCCCTAGTACTCAGGCATTCATGGGTGGGGTCTAGGCTTGGTAAGAAGAAGGATTGAGTAGAATCCTAATTTGAAAGATAAGTATAATAAAAAAGGAAAAAGTAATTCAATACATACTCGGAAGGAATCCCGAATGGATTCGCTTGATTTCCTGAGGCCTTAAGCCAAATTCTGAGGAAGAATTCAAGCTTTTATTATGTTATTTTGATTACTCCTAAGGACGGTGACCTCGGTGCACTCCTATTAGAGGAATGTAGTACTTAGTGAGTGACTGAGGACCCGAATGGTCCCGATGAGTCTAAGTCTCTGGCTAGAGCACCTCCTATCCTAATTGGATAGATGCCTACTCTGTATGGGTAGATGCCTATCCCATATTGGATAGATGAAACCTCCTGCCCCGTATGGACATATGCCTAACCCGTATGGTTAGATGCTCATCCCGGATGGATGAATTCCTAATCCTAATGGATGGATGCCCAGAGTATGCGATTGAATCAAACACAAATGATTAAATTAGACAAAAAAAAAAGAATGGTCAAATTTTGTTGGGTTAAACAAGGTGGGTTATTACATTATAACTTAGAGATCAAATCCACATTGTGCAAAATCAATCCACAAAGGTTTCTCAATCTTCACATGATTTTAGACAATTAATATTTTTTAGTCATTAATTTTCTATATGATGGCAAATTCATTTCTTAAATCATCAACATTCATCTTCAATGTAAAGACTAAGTATAATTTCCATTTACATTTAATTTTATAAAATAATATTTAATATTTCAATTCTTTATCTCATCTAATTTATCTAAATTAATTTTTGTATAATTATTTTAATGAATCTATATTAATCCAAATTGAATAAATTTACAATAAAAACTAATCATTATTCACAAAATTATATTTCATATCATTTCTAACTTATGAAAGTAAAATTGATAGAAAAAATAATATTAAATTTTGACTTTAGAAAAGCACATATTAAAAGATTTACAAGGAAAAAAGGGTTTTATTTTCCTTTTTATAAAATTTATAAATTATTGGATGTTTTTGGCTTTCGCATGCCTCTGTAATTTGCTGCACACTTCACTATTTTATGTGCTTGCTTGAGTCCGTGTGATTGCATCAGTGTTTGCCTCAATGAAATCCCAAGTATGTAATTAAGAGTTTCATCTCAATGAGCGAAAAGTGAAGGGGTGGCGGGTGTAACAAATAGAGAAATCAATATTGTAGTTTGCTGGCGAAGCGAAAGGTAGATTTCCGGTGGGCTGACCTACCGCAGGACGAGCCTCCTAGATTTGGTGCAGAGGAGAACTCTCTTTATCAAACACAATGGGTCTTCCATGATGGGAAATGGAGGGATATGGGCCTGCGTTCTACCTATTTTTAGGGTTTCTCTCCTCAAAATGCTATGGTGGATGATTGCCCTAATCCTCAGTGGGTATTTATTAATGGTACTTGGCAAGATGTCTGTCATTCTAGAGCTGAGATGAAAGACTGGTTCCTTCCTACCGCGACTAGGGTTGGTAGGCAATCTGGTTTTAGTCATTTTCATCCTATTAATCTTAGCCGTGGTCATCGAGGGTCAAAACCCACTATGGAGTGGGCTGGTTCTGGTAAAAGTAATGATTTATATCTTTTCAAATCGTGGCTGAAGTATTCACGTATTTCTCAGGCTCCCATGATTGGTAATAATTATGGGTTGCATCATGGCATGTCGCAGCCAAAGTCTCCACTTCTTACTTGGGATATGAGTTGCAATGATGGAAATGGTCTAGCTGTCTCAGAAATGAAGTCTTCTGAGTCACGCGGATCTCCGACTATAAGTAATAATCAATTTCCTAAGACGAAAAAGGTATGGGTTCAAATCCCTCACATTGTTATTGATAATATTCCAGATCTCTGGCATGGAATTGATTTGACAAATAGGGGTATTATTTTTGAAGTTTGGGGTAAAGCCATTCCTTTATCGAAATTATTGAAATCGCTGAAAAACATGATGTATTTTTTAGGTTTTTTCTTCTGATACATTTATCAATATTTTCGATTCTGAAGATGCTAAAATGCATGCTTTGTCTAAAACCTTTCATAATATTAAAGACAATGTGATTCTCATGTATGAATGGAAGTCATTTTACCAAGTGGGTCAAATTTTGTTTCATGCTACTCCCACTTGGTTCATCCTACCTGGTTTGCCCTATGAGTTTAATGATTTGAGAAATTTTATAGAGATTGGGAATCTTATTGGTTCTTTTGTGAGGTCTGATCGAAACTTGATTGATAATAAAGTGGTCACAAAAATTTGTGTTTTACTTCCTACTTCATCTACTGTTCTGAAAACTTGTAAACTAGATTCTCCTTTTGGCTCCTGGAGATAGCCCATTGTTAGGGATCCTTCATATTCAATTAAGCCGATTATTAGCATTGATTTGGATCTATTTATTCAGTTTCCTAAAGCTTCTTTGAATTTTTTTTATTCGATTAAGAAGAGTCATGTTGTTGATGAATTGATTAAGATTGTTGAGCCCTCCAATGTTTCTTCTTTCCATCATCAGATATCTTCTCCTCTATGTAGCCCCTCTTTTTAGTTTGATGTCTCTGCTACCAATGATTCTGAGGTTCTGCCCTTACCCCCCAATTTTGTTATTCATCCTTTGCCTAATGAGATCCCTTATGTTCAGTCTTTTGCACTGGGTCCTCAATTTTCTATTACCCCGCCTTCTTTGGATCATGGTGGGCCTCTTCTGGACAATCCTTTTCTTATCAAGCCTCTTGATCGAGTTATATCTCAAATACAGGAAATTTTTTCTAAAGCTAATGCTGTTTTAAATGAGAATATCACTGATTCGGTTATTGACTGCTTTGATACATCATTGTCTTGGTTAGAGTGTAAAGGTGAGATTTCAAGGTCCAAAAACCATTTTGATCTATTATCTTTGGATGATGACTCTTCTTTGCATGAGGTTCTTGTTAGATTTTTATCTTCTCCTTTTGTGATTATGGATGATAAGAATCGTTCTCAGTGTTCCATTTTTCAAACTCCCTCTACAAAAGTCTCTCCTACATCTGTTGTGAAGTGGGTGGGGAGACCTTCCAATGAATCCAAGATCCAGGATGAAATAAACGTTGGGATTCAATCCACTTTACCTTCTTCTTTGAAACCTATTAAAAAGGGGAAACAGATGCAAATTTCTCTCAACCCACTAATCACGAGGGCTGCTAGAACTAAGAGAAGCCTTCAGCCTAAGTATGTTGGGGGTGCTAACTCTTTGATTAAAAAGACTTAGGAAAGGAGAGGAAGTGAGGCTTCCTCTCTGGGTCAATGAGAATATATGCATGGAACGTTAGGGGCTTAAATGCCCCTAAAAAGAAATGACTCATTAAGAGTCAATTGCTTAATTCCAATTTTGATATTGCTCTGTTACAAGAAACTAAAATGTCTGATTCTATTGCTACATCCTTATTTGTTGCATGACAGTTGGGTAATTTTTGGTCTTCTCCTTCTGATGGAGCTTCAGGGGGCCTGGCGGTCCTTTGGAATCCTAATAAGGTATCTGTTGAATAGATCTCTATGGGTAAATACTGGATGTTATCTTTGGTTAAGAGTTGCTATTCTAATTTGTCCTTTTGGTTATTTAACATTTATGTTCCTACTGCTATCACTGAGAAAAGTAAATCATGAGCCCTTATTGGGGAAATGTTTAGGGCACTCCAAGGGGAGTTGTTCATTTTGGGTGGTGATTTCAATGTTGTCCTAAATAATAGTGAAAAAATTGGTGTGATTCTTCCCTATAAAAGTCATGATGGATTTTAATCAGTTTATTGTTTACTGTAGTTTGCTTTATGTTTCACCCAAAGCGGGTAAGTTCACTTGGACAAATAGACAAGCAAATTTTTGTAACATTTTTGAACGTCTTGACCACTTTCTTCTTGTTGACTATTGGCTTAATACTGAGATGGATTATCACTCTAATATTTTACCTCTCTCGGACTCTGATCATTATTGTTACAAATTGGTGAGTCTTCCTCTCATGGTAAAGGCACATTTAGGTTTGAACCAATGTGGTTCAAGGATCTGTCTTTCATCCCTCTATTGAAGTATTGGTGGGAAAATTCTCCTTATATGGAGGGAACCCGTCTTTATAGGCTGGTGAAAAAGTTGCAGCTCCTTAAAACCAAAATTAAAGAGTGGAATGTCCATCATTTCAAAAACATATTTCATGAAAAAACAAGATTGCAATTTGAACTCAAGGTTTTGAATGATCACATTATTCTTCATGGCATGAATGCACAGACCTTTGCACAAGAGAAGAATCTCAAATCTGCATTAGATGAATTCCTACTTAGGGAGGAAATTTATTGGAAACAAAAATCTCGTGAGACCTAGTTGGCTGATGGTGACAGTTATACAAAGTTTTTTCATGCCTCTACTAAATTGAAATGTCTTAGGAACAAAATTGTTTGTATTGAATCCTCATGATCGATGCTGGAGGATGAGAATGAGATTTGTTAAAATATTTAATCTTTACTTAGCTTAGGTTTATTTGTATTTAGTTTAGGATATTCCTTTGGAATTCCTACATGTAATTTGTCCTCTAGTACATGTGTGAGGACAACTCATTTCTTTTTATTTTCTTTAATTAAGGAATATTAGATTTCCTCCATAAGAGGATGTGGACACATGGCACACACATTTTATGAATGGTGGCATTCATAGATTTGGGAGTTACTTTGTAACTCCTCTCCTCATTTCTATTTAAGAGATGTCTCCTCTCTCATTTCTTCTTAATGACAATATTGTAAAGAGCTTCTCTCTCTCTCTCTCTCTCTCTCTCTCTCTCTCTCTCTCTCTCTCTCTTTCTCATTTTAGGCACTACCTCATTCATAATATCACAAGGGGTTTTTCTTTGTTTTTCCCCTTTCAAAAGTTCTTGTGCCTCCTTCTTCACATTTGGGTGATTGCTCCAAGGTTTTTGCATTTCTCTTGGTAACATTTACTTCATCAATAAACTCACTTGGATTTCATTTTTATTTCCTTGCTCTTGTATTTCCTTTCATGGTATCAGAGCAGGTTTCTAATCCTTGTTTTAAGTTGACATTGATGAAGGTTATCATTCTATGGAGTTCACCTTCTTGGAGGCATTCTTGAAAGGAGAAGAAGTTCTTTCTCTAATATTTTCTATTGTGCAAGTTTTTTTTATTTCAGATTTTTTTTTTTTCAAACTTGTTAACAAGTTTGCCTGTAGGTTTAATCTTCTGTTCTAGTTTTTTAAATTAAAAAATAAAGCTTTGGAAGGCTTGCCACCAAAGTTTCTGGTTTTTTTAGTGTGAATAGTTTGAAAGGTTTACCGCCAAACTCAGCCTCCTTAATCTGTTTGGTCGGCTTGCCGCCAATTGTGATTTATTATTACATTGCTTCTCTGTTTGTTTGCAGGTTCTAAAATTTTATTTCACTTGCAAATTATTGTTGGTTTATATATTTTATAACAATTTATGTTTGCAGATTCAAAAAAAAAAAAAAAAAACTATTTATGTTTCTCTCTGCTGTAGTAATTTTGTTTTTATATTATTTCAATCTTTTGTTAAATCTTTCATCTTTCTATTTAAATCTGTTTAAAATAATTCTATTAAATCTAAATTTATTTCATTTTAAATCTGAATCAGACCATTTCATTTACTTCAACCTCTGTGTTTTCTAACCACTTCTTGTGCAGACTTTAATTTCAAAGATCTTTGGTTTCAATTTCAGTTGCAGATTTTTGGATAAAAATAAATTTCATATTGTTAAATATCAAATAAGCTTCAATCTCTATTATTTCAATATTTATTTTATCTCTATATTGATATCTCCTTTGCCTGTGTTGTTCTTTTTTTTTAGCATATTTATCAACTTGAGATATAGAGTTTGTTTGTTTGAACCTTCTGCATTTTGAATCATCTCTTTTCATATTGGAGATATCATCTTATTTTCTTCTCCTACATGATCTGCATTGAACTGTAGTCAAAGTTGCATTCTCATATATCGCTTCTGCAATCTCTACTCTCTTCTGATTTTATTCTCCTCTGCCATAACACCTCTCTGTCATAACGCCTCTCTGCAACTTACTTCAAAAAGAACTTGTAATGCCTCTGCACTATCTTAACACCTCTGCAAGTATTTGTCTCCTCTTGCCAATCTCTTGCCTGTACTTGCGTTTTCTATTCATCTGCTCTATGTGCTTAAAGTTTGAATTTTTCATACACGTATCTTCAAGTTTAAAAATATTTAAAAAGTTTAAACCTTTCACATAATAAGCAAAGTTTATAAAGAATATAAGTTTCATATTTATACGTATATTTTAAAGTTTAAAAAGTTTTTTTATAAAGCTTTAAAAATTCAATACTTGTTTCTCACGTATTTTTAAAAAAGTTGGGGTTCACCCCGTAGTGTGACGGTAAAGTCACGAGCCTCAAGTTGAGGTGGTTACCGGTTCGATTCCCTGCAAGTCATGTGTGTGTTGTCCTCGATGTTGAAATGCGCTATGGTGTTCATACCTTCACTGGTGGCGCTTGTTGTTGACTCTGTCTCAACGGTGGGCTCATTTCCCTATGGTGCTGCGTGGTGTGGACCTACAAGAGTTGCACATAGTTGAATGGAGTGATAAGGAATGGAGTGATAAGGTAGCAGAACGGAGCGATAAGGTGAGGGAGATATAAGAGATTATGATGGAGTGATAAGGAGAGACGGTGGAGAGATAAGGAGATGGCCCAAGCTTCGCCGATGGAGAGATAAGGTGGTCTTGCAATTGATGGAGTGATAAGGAGTTCTTGCTCGTGGGCATCATGGTGGAGTGATAAGGAGATTGGAGTGATAAGGAGAGAAAAATTTGAAGAGATAAGGGGAGATCGGAGGTGTTGATACCTCATTACAATGTACTTAGGGGATGGGGTCCCCCTCTGTGGCCCCACTGGTTCAAGCTCCAGTCAAAAGCAGTCACCGATCAAAAAAAAAAAAAAGCTTAAGAATTTTTTAATATATAAAGTGTTTTAATATATATAAAGTTTTTTAATAAATTTTTAATATAAATTATTTTATTATTAATAATAAAGATTTAATTTTTTTTAATAAAGTTTGTTTAAATCTATATTTTAGATTTTAAATTTAAAGTTATTATTAATTTTTTTGAAAATCATTATTTTTTGATATATATATATTTTAAAGTTATTATTGCAATTTGATTCTATTTTAATCAAGTTATTTTTCATTTATAAACAAAGGGGATAATTTTTATTTCTAATCATTATTTTACTATAATGTCTACTTTACTTCCTAAAATTAAGTTAAATAGTAGTAATTATCATTCATGGAAAACACATATTTCCTTTATTTTTTTCGTTTCAAGCATCTTTGGGATGTTGCAACTAATAAAACCTTTGAGCCCGCTACAACTGCTCCTCAAGCCGACCAAGATAGATGGAAGGCTCAAAATGAGGAAGCACTTGGTTTAATTGGTATTTCAATGGTTCCTGATTTGTATATTTTAAGTGGAAATTGTACAAAAGCGTATGAAGCTTGGGAAATTTTAAAAACAACTTATGATAGCTCAAATGAATCCCGAAAAATTCAGCTTCAAGATCAACTCGAAGATATCAGGCATACGGATTTTAAAACTATAGATGAATTCTTATTAAAGTTTGATTCTGTTAATAGTCAATTAATTGGTTTAGGAGTTACTCTAGCTGATTTACGTTTAATTCATCTTATTCTTAAAAAATGTCTTCCTCATCAATTTCAACAATTTATTACGAACATTCATGCTCAACTTGCTATTCCCAGCTTAGCTATTCAGTTAACTTATGATATTTTTCATAATTTATTGCGTCAAGAGGAAGCTAAATTAATTCAATTTGGTACTCTTAAAAGTAGTGAACATGCTTTTATGTCTAAAAATCAAAATCATAATAATAATTTTAGATCCAATAATAATAATCATAATCATTTAATAATAATAATCATAATAATAATCACAAATCTTCTAATTATCAATCTCATTCTAAATCCTATCATAATAATTCTCATAATAATAATCATAATAATACGTACAATAATCAAAAGAATAATTCTCAAACAAGACCCCATTGCACATATTGTGGGAAAGATGGACATATTACTAATAATTGTTTTAAGAAGCAAAATGGTAAAAAAACCATGAACCAAAATAATCAAAATAATCAACAACATAAACCTCATTATAAGAAAGGTAATAATAATGGTAATTCATTTTGTCATGCATTTACATGTACTTATAATGTTTCTTAGCCACTTGAGTGGATTATTGATTTTGGTGCATCTCAACATGTTACCTCTCATAAAGAATGTTTTGAATCTTTGCATCTTGATACTTCTAATATTCCCGTTCAATTAGCTAATAATCATAGTTGTAAAGTTGAAGCTATTGGTGATGTGAATGTTCCTAATGGGAAATTACATGATGTTCTTTATGTTCCTGAATTAAAATCAAATTTGATTTCAGTTCCTAAACTTTGTCAAGATTATAAGATTAACTTTTATAAGGGCATATGTTATATCATTGATCCAAAAACTAATCATGTTATTGCTACTGCTAAAATGGATAGTGATAACTTATTCAAGTTCTATGAATTTGCTCCTCCAAAGTATTCTTTGCTTACTACTGTTGATTTTACTATATGGCATGAAAGACTTGGCCATCTCAATTCTGATTATATTTCATTAATGCAAAAAACAAATATGGTTGATGGATTGCCTACTATTTTTCCTTCTCAAATTGTTTGCAATGGTTGCATGAGTGGTAAGATGCATAGGGAACCCTTTCCTCATGGTCAATCTTGGAGGGCATATACTAAATTGCATTTAGTTCATAGTGATCTCTTGGGTCCCATGGAGAATCCCTCTATCCAAGGTTCAAGGTATGCACTTACCTTTGTTGATGATTTTTCAAGGAGAACATGGATATATTTCCTTCATAGTAAGGATCAAGTGCTTGATGTGTTTACTGAATTTCATATGTTTGTAGAAAGGCAATCTGGTTCTAAAATTAAGCTTCTTCATACTAACAATGGAAGAGAATATGTCAATAATGCATTTAATGCTTATTTAAAATCTTTTGGAATTAAACATGAGCTTACCATTCCTTATACACCACAACAAAATGGTGTGGCAGAACGGAAGCATAGGACAATGGTTGAAATGGCTAGATGTTTATTGCATGCAAAAAATATGGATTACAAGTTTTGGGCTGAAGCTATGGCTTGTGCGACTTATTTAATTAATAGAACACCTACCAAAGCCTTAAAGGATAAAACTCCTGAAGAAGCTTGGTCTGGTAGAAAGCCCAATTTGCAGAATTTAAGAATTTTTGGTTCCATAGCTTATGTTCACAAACCTTCTCCTTTTAGATGCTAAATCTTCTCTTTTTAGTTTTGTTGGTTATGATGAAAACACTAAAGGTTATAGAGTTTACAATCCTATTACTAACAAGGTAAAAGTTGCAAGAGATGTTTGTATTGCAGAAAAAGGCATTCATGATTGTTCTAAAGTGGAGGATGATGAACTTGCTCAAAGCAAAGTTGTGCTTGTGGAGGACCAACCTCCTTCTCTTAACCCTACTCCTAATGCATCTCTTTCTATTCCTTCTAGTGATAGTGATGATGATAATAATAACTCTACTCCTCATGACTCTTCTTCTAGTGATGAATTCATTACTTCTAAAAGAAGACCTAAATGGTTCAAATCTTTAATTCAAGATAGTGATGAATACTTAGCTAGAATGGATAGACTTCAAGCTAGAAGAGTTAATTATTGTAATTATGCTTTAATGACTACTATTACGAATTCTAATGATCCTAAAACATTTGATCAAGCTAAAAATAAACCGCATTGGCAAAAAGCAATGAAGGAAGAATATGATACTCTAATTTCTAACCAAACTTGGGATTTAGTTCCCTTGCCTCATGGTAAAAATCTTGTTTCTTGCAAGTGGCTTTATAAAACCAAATTGAATGCTAATAATCAAGTTAGTAAATTTAAGATTAGTTGCTAGAGGTTTTTCTCAAATTGAAGGCTTAGATTATACTGAAACTTTTGCTCCTATTGCTAAAATGCCTACAATTAAACTTGTGCTTGCTTTAGCTTCTAGAATGAATTGGCCTATTCACCAAATGGATGTTAAAAGTGCTTTTCGTAATGGTGATTTACATGAGGAAATTTATATGTCTCAACCTCCTGGTTTTATTAAAGAAGATAATGAACACTTAGTTTGTAAATTAAAGAAATCAATTTATGGATTAAAGCAATCTCCTAGGGAGTGGTATTCAAAGATTAATGCATTCTTTCTTTCGCAAGGCTTTATTAGAAGTAAAAATGATCCTAACTTGTATATTAAACATAGTGAAGATGATATTATAATTATTATCTTGTATGTAGATGATTTGATTCTTACTTCAAGTTCCAATACTTTGATTTATGATATTAAGTTTCAACTTGATCAAAAATTTCAAATGACTGATTTAGGTCTTTTACATTATTTCTTAGGAATACAAATTTGGTAAACCTCTAAAGGAATTTTCTTATCTCAAAGTAAATATGCTCAAGATCTCACAGATAAGTTTAAAATGAATGATGCTCACCATGTTTCAATTCCTATTGAATTAGGCACTAAGTTAATGCTTGATATGCAAACTCCTCTTGTTGATCCTACTTTGTATAGACAATTAGTTGGAAGTTTGAGTTATTTAACTCTTACTAGGCCGGATATTGCTTATAGTGTTGGTTTGGTTTCAAGATTCATGTCTAAACCTCAACAAACACACTTAAAAGTTGCTAAAAGAATATTATGATATATTAAAGGAACTATTAATGTAGGTTTGTTTTATGATGCAAATTCTTATTTTACTTTAAAAGGTTTTACTGATTCCGATCTAGGTGGAGATCCCAATGATGGGAAATCTACTTGTGGTTATTGTTTTTTTGTTGGTTCAGGAGCAATTTAATATTAAAAAACAACAATCTACCTCTCTTGGATCCACTGAAGCTGAGTACAAAGGATGCACTAATGCTTCCAAAGAAGTCTTGTGGCTTAGAAGACTACTTGAAGATTTGGGTCTACCTCAACACGAACCAACTCAATTGTATTGTGACAACCAAAGTGCCATTGCCTTGGCTAAAAATCCAGTTTTCCATGCAAGGACAAAACACATTTCTCTCCAACACCACTTTATTAGAGAACAAATTGAAGACAAACAAGTTTCACTCCTCTATTGCAAGGGGGAAGACCAACTTGCAGATATTTTGACCAAGCCACTTTGTAAAGAAAAGTTCAAATTTCATTGTAAAAATCTTAGATTGCAACCCATTAAAGGGTTTGATGTAAACTCCCCAAGTAAAGCTTAAGGGGGGGTGTTAGAATATTTAATCTTTACTTATCTTAGGTTTATTTGTATTTAGTTTAGGATATTCCTTTGGAATTCTTACATGTAATTTGTCCTCTAGTACATGTGTGAGGACAAGTCATTTGTTTTTATTTTCCTTTATTAAGGAATATTAGATATCCTCTATAAGAGGATGTGGACACATGGCACACACATTTTATGAATGGTGGCATTCATAGATTTGGGAGTTACTTTGTAACTCCTCTCCTCATCTCTATTTAAGAGATGTCTCCTCTCTCATTTCTTCTTAATGATAATATTGTAAAGAGCTTCTCTCTCTCTCTCTCTCTCTCATTTTAGGCATTGCCTCATTCATAATATCACAAGGGGTTTTTCTTTGTTTTTCCTCTTTCAAAAGTTCTTGTGCCTCCTTCTTCACATTTGGGTGCTCCAAGGTTTTTGCATTTCTCTTGGTAACATTTACTTCATCAATAAACTTACTTGGATTTCATTTTTCTTTCCTTGCTCTTGTATTTCCTTTCCGATTTCTTCTGAAGTCATTTCCTTTTTTAATAACTTATTATCTAAACAGCGAACTCATTGCTCGGAGACATTTTTAGATGCTATTCCCCCTTGTGTTTCTCATGCTGATAATTTAATACTTTTGGATCCTTTTTCACTTCAGGAACTTAAAAAGGTTGTTTTCAGTATGGCATCGGATAAGGCCCCAGGGCCTTATGGGTTCACCATTCTTTTATTTCATAAATGCTGGGATTTTTTGGGTCCTGATATCTTATTGGCACTTGAAGAAGCAAGGATTAATAAAACTATGTTGAAAGAACTCAATCACACTTGGATCACATTGATTCTGAAGAAAGATAATCCTAAAACTTTTGTAGACTTTCGACCTATTTCTTTATGTAATTCACTTTATAAGATTTTTACTAAGGCTATTTTGGTCCGGTTGGCAAAAATTCTCCCCAATATCATTTCTGAGGAACAAGGTGGGTTTGTTCCTGGTAGGGGGACCCCGGAAGGGGCCATTTTGGCTCATTAAATTTTGCATTTTATTCATTTATAGAATATTCATGCTATGATTCTAAAATTAGATATGATGAAGGCTTACGATCGGGTTGATTGGGATTTCCTTGTTAAGGTTCTTAAGAGATTTGGCTTTCATGCAAATTGGATCAAGTGGATATACTCTTGTGTATCCTCTCCCTCATTTTTTGTCATTATCAATGGGTCTCCTAGGGGTTTTTTCTCATCGTCTAGTAGCATTAGGCAGGGCCCTCTCCCCCTTTCTTTTCATTCTTATGGAAGAGGGTCTAAGTAGGGCAATTTGTCATGCTAGGACTACTGGGTTATGGAAGGGTGTCATTTTGGAGACTGGTATTGAAGCTTATACTCATAATTTATTTGTGGATGATACCCTCCTTTTCGGTGAAGCCTCTATGAGTGAATCTCGCAATATTAAACAAGTTATTGATGATTACTCTTTGGCTTCCAGTCAATTGATTAATCCTGCTAAATCCAAGATCTTTTTTTTTAATGTCCCTCTTTTGGTTCAACGTTGTTTGCAGCGTTTTTGGGGTTTTCTTTGGGGGAATTCCCTTGTTGTTATCTTGGGGTTCCTTTCTACACTAGTTCTGAAAAACATCATTTCTGGGATAAGATTATCTCCTCAATTTCTCAGAGGATTCTTTCTTGGAAACACAAATGGCTTTCCTTATCTGGGAAGTTGCTTATGATTAAATCAATTTTAAATGTCATTCCTATCTACCTAATGTCAATTTTAAACATGCCAAAGTACTCTATTCAGGAACTCCAGTCTGTCTCGAGGGATTTTCTTTGGGTAAAAAATATCTCCCAAAAGAAAAAGCTTCCTTTACTTACCTGGGATAAGGTTTTTGCACCTAAATTTGTCCATGGTTCAGGTATTAGAGACCTTTCTCTTCAAAACAAAGCACTTAGGGCTAAGCTTTTATGGAAATGATATTGTTCTCCGAATTCCAAATGGGCTAAGCTTATGAGGGCTAAGTATCTTGACTCTGATGACTAGCAGAGGATTTTTACTACCTTGTTTCTTCCTCATGGGTCTGCAATGTGGAATTTTATTAGTTCTTGTCGAGACCTTATTCTTCCTTCATTGTCTTGGTTAATACACAATGGTGCCAAGACACATTTCTGGGAAGACTCTTGGAACATGCATAAATCATTGTGTCATATTCGAGATTGGTCACCTTTGGATGCTCATTTGAAAGCTTTTTGGGGTAATGAAGTTTTTCATTACTTTTATCTCAATGATGGAACTGCTGTTTGGAAGGATTTTTTGATGGTTAATGTTGTCTCGGGTTTGGTATCTCAGTTATGCCATGAGTTGAGTTCTCATAGTATTATATATTCTCCTCAAGAAGATGAACTCATTTGGTTGGGTTCTCAGTCTGGGCAATATTCTGTCAAGGTTGGTTATGAATCTAATTTTTCTGCTCACACAACTGATCACTGGCCTTCTAGATTATTGTGGTGTGCTTCTTGTCTTCCTGAGGTTGGGGCTTTTGCATGGTTGGCCATTCAGGATAGAGTTTTAATAGGTGCTAGGTTGGACAAGTTAGGGGCAACAATTGTATTTCCATGCACCTTGTGTGGTTATTTTATGGAATTTGCAGATCATTTGTTTCTTCATTGTCCTTTTACTATGGATTGTTGGTACTGGTTGTTTGGCAGATTGGGCTGGATTGCAGCTATTGGTCCTAACCTATGTGATCACTTAAGGCATGGCCTTCTTTGTATAGCTCTTCGACCTTTTCCCCCCTTTGGGAGATAAGTCCTTCCATTATAATCTGGAATATACGGCTTGAACGTAATGGAAGGTTGTTTCGGAACAAGCATGCCTCTTGGGTTGACGTGATTTTTAAAATTGAAAAATCTATATCTCAATTAATGGTGTCTTATCATTTTAAGAATATTAAAGTTGCTAATCCTTTTTCCAAATGGGATTTCTTCATCCATGACAATTGGCCTTTTCTCCAATCCCTTCCGACCCATGGTTGCCAATCTAATAATCCTTCTTTCTTGTCTTGATCTCAGATTAAATGGTCCCCCCCCCACTTCTGGTTTGCATAAGCTTAATTATGATGGGGCTACTATGGGGAATCTTGGCCTCTCAAGGGCCAGGGTTGTCATTAGAAATTCAGAGGGTAAAGTTGTATGAGCTATCTGTAAGAAATTGCCATCTGATACAAACAATGTTGCAGAGTTTGAAGCCCTACTCCTTGGTTTATCATATGCTATTTCTATGAATATTTCCAATCTTATCATTGAAGGTGATTCTATGTTTGTTTTCAATATTGTCTCATCGAAGAAATCTTCTTGTTCGAAACTTCAATATAGACTTGATTTGGTTCTTAGTAAATTGACTTTTTTCAGTATTTTGAGTTTAAGCGCTGCTATCGTGAAGCAAATATGTTTGCATATTTTTTGGCTAATAAGGCAATTGATGATGATCTAGTTCTTCAGGAAGTGGATGAGAATTCCTTTCCATGCTTTTCTTGACATTGCTATTTATGCACTTGGAATGATGTGTAAAGATTTGTAAGTTTTGAAACATGATTTATATAAGGGAATGTGCTAGTGGGTGTGTGGTATGTAACATATGCTTCTTATGTGTTGTGTATGACACAATCCTCTAATAGAGAAGTCATTAGTCCATTTTGCCTATGTAGCCCTCGTGTTTCTAAACTATATTGGAGTAATGTCCTTATTGCTCTTGTGCAGAGGAATTGATTGAATCATGTTTGTTGGTTTGGTGGTATTTTGGTATGAAAATGTAAATGCATCTATTTTTCAAGGTAAGTTGTGGATTTTTCAATCGTGGATTTCTTTGTTGTTTACTCATTTCAAGGCTACTAACGATGATCTTGGCGGAATGTTGAGGATGTGTATCTGCAGGTACTTAGGTTGAATGGTGTTCGGGTGTGTGTTCAAGGAGCTTCATTCACACTATTTATGGGTCTCCCAGTCGTGATATATTATCTTTTTGCTTCCTTTAGTGCTTTTGGCAGTTGTATGCAATTTTTTCCTTTACCCCGTATTATACTGCTGGGGTATGAAGTATGTAATGAGGTGGATGTTTTATTTTGGGTTTGGATATTCGGGTATCCGCTGAAATGCGGCGGTTGCTTATGTATTATTTTTTCTATTTCTGGTCTTCAGTAAGATCTGGGCCAGGCCGGAGGTTTTCTTTCCTCCGTTCTCTCCTACCGGCGCCTGCACCGAATGGAGGTGTAATATTTTTATTTTAATAAATTATATATTGGCTTCGGCCTTTTACTAAAAAAATTATAAATTATAAATTATTATATACATTTGTATTATCAGTTCAATATTATTATTTAAACAATTATTTTGATGAATCTAATTAAATCCAAATTGAATAAATTTGCAAAAAAAACCTAATCATTATTAACAAAATTATATTCTATATCATTTCACTTATGAAATTAAAATTGATAGAAAAAATAATATTAAATTTTGATTTTAGAAAAGCACATATTAAAAGATTTACAATAAAAATGTGTTTTATTTTCTTTTTATAAAATTTATAAATTATTATAAACATTTGTATTATCAGTTATTATTTAAACATCTTGAATATGAATTGAATTATATAAATATTATAATCTCTTTATTATATTGACCAAATTACAATATAGGAAGTAAATATATATTTAAATAGAAGTAATTTTTTCAAAGTTGTTATTTACATGAAGACCATGTCCAAATTATTCAAAAATCAAAGTTGCCTTAATCATGTCTCCAAATATTCAAACCTTATTAATTTTGTTTGACCTTAAAGATTATTAAATCTACATTGTGCAAAATCAACCCACAAAGATTTCAAGTCTCTACATGATTTAGACAATTAACATTTTGAAGACATCATTTTTTTATATGATAACAAAATAATTTTATAAATTGTCAACATCCATATCACATTTTCAATTCAAAGACTAAGTATACCATTAATTTACATTTATTTTTCTAAAATAACATTTAATTTATCAATTCCCAAATTATCTAGTTTACCTAAATTAATTTGTATATAATTATGTAAATTGGTTTAATGAACCAAAATTCATCTAAACAATAAATTAAAAAAAAAATCTATTTTATATCAATTCTCAATTGAAATAAAAATCAATATCTATTTATTATATTGACCAAATTTACAATATGAAAATTATATATATATATTTAAATTAGAAGTTATCTTTTCAAAATCATTATTCATAAAAAAAATCACATCCAAATTACTTAAAACTCAATCTGATCTAATCATACTTCTTCAAATTCAAACCTTAATAATTAATTAAGAAATACACCATCAACATCACCGATAAATATGCAACCTTTCACTTATAAAACTATTTTCCTTTCTTAATCTCTTAAATATGCAACCTTTCAATTATAAAACTATTTTCCTTTCTTAATTTCTTACCCATGTAGGGATCTTGACCATGAGGAGTCCAACAGTTCTAGTGATGAAGAGTTTGAAGATGATTAGAGGCCCTTCACTATATTTTGACATTTATATTTGTACTTAAGTCTTATTTTGATATCATGCTAGTAATTGTAATGCTATTGCTACTCATTGTAATGATGCAATCATCTTTATGATATTTTTGATATAATAGAAATCTCCAATTTGACAATTTCATTTGTCAAGTATTATTTAGCATTCAAGAAATCTTCGTATTTAGTATTTGCAATTTTACTATTTTATAATTTCAATAATTTTTCATAGTTTCATTTGAAATATAATTCTTAAACATCTTTTCACAACTAGTTTTTCAAGTACCATATGTATATCAACACCACCACCCCACCACCCCCCACCATCCCAAACTTAGGCCCTTTGTTCCTTGTCCCTGAAACTTGTCCCTGCATCCCCGCGTCCCCTCGTCCCCAATGACCATGGAACATTGCATACTCCTCATATACTAGTATGCCAAAGGCCTCAATCACTCTAAGTCTAATGTGAAGGACTACTTCCCTTGATGGTCCAAGAACTTGTCTTCTTTTGGGCTTATAATGTGTGTTACAAGCTAACACCAGCTTTGGAGACTGCAGTGATATCGAGAAAGTGATTGCTTCAACCAATCTATGCTTGGATAGAGTTGTGGCAAATGGTGTTATGTTCAGCTCATAATTCATTCTTTGTAGGAAATCATCTAGGTTTATATGCCCAAATCTGTGTATGCAGTTTCATCATAAGGTGAGATTAACTTGGTTGGTTGTATCCTTTGAATTGATATTTCATCCCTCCAAGCTCTTCTATCATGATTTCCTTTGCATGCAAGCACACCTTGTTAGGAACTTAGCAACCAACAATCTTTAATCATCAAAACATATTAGAGAAAGCATTAATCAAAATTGCATGTATACATTTCATCTCTGCATTGTTAGAATATAGATAATCTTATTGCAGTCTCAAGCGGGGAATGAGGATCGAGGATGTAATCTTCTTATTTCAAGAGATTTTTCCATTTAAAACATGATACCTTCGAAGTCCAAGGGCCAACTACTTGTATCTTTGCATGGTAAAATTAAGGTTCAGGGATTAGGGGTCTTCTCATTGGTTGTCTTATTTAATTTAGAACTTAGAACTTTTCATCACCAATCACTAATGATAAATAATCAAAATTATGCTTTGAAAGAATTTTGAGGTTTAGTATTTAGCATTGGTAAGTAAACATTTGCAATTTAAAGATGTAAGCCACAACTAGGAACACTGAATCCTGATGGTCAATGACCCTTAACATGGTTGAGACCTTTTGGTCTAGTCAAGGGTCAAGTTTTGGGCATATACTTTGCACATTGTTAGATGAATCTCAAAGTGTGAAAGCCCAATCAGCAAAGGCCAACAACTCATGATCAACTTGTAAGAGGGTTTCCTTCTCCGGCCTTTGAGGATCAGGGTTCCACTTTCCATTTGCATGACTTAGAATGGACTTTCTAATGGAAAGGCCCGAATGTCGATCATCGATGATCAGTTTGATTTGGTCTATTTCACTAAGTCCTTTTGGTATTTGTCGATGATCAAGGACTATGGGTTCTACTTTCCATTTCTCGGCTTATGTCTAAAGGCTAAAGTGAGAACTTATTGAAAATAATGCAAGAATGAAAATAATTACAATGAGAGGGCAACAAAGAGGCTTCTATTAATATCAACTAAAGTGAAAACTTGAAGTCCGAACACAAAACTATTTTGACTTAGCCATTTCTCTTAAGGATTTCTTTGTGCTAATTAGGGATTTGGATTCACATGTATGACTTTCATTTAAAACTTGAATTTGCTAAAGTTAAACTTTGATCTCCAAAGCTCAATGACAATCCAAAGACTTCGTTATTTTTATGAAGCTTTAAGGTAGGCATTTTAAATGATCTTGGATACTATGTGAAAGTCTTCTGGAAATGGTTCACCAATTTTAACTTTGTGATATTTAACTAGCTGAATTTTTAAGGAAAACTCCTAAAGATTTGAACCCTAAGTTTTAGCTCCTCTATCATTTCAAAAAATGATTTAAGTGAGGAAAGCACGCTCAAGATAAGGGCACAAGGAAAAAAAAAAAAAAAGAGGGGGCACAAAATTTTGCAGCCTAATCTTTAAGGAATAATGGAGTTCAACCAGGAGCCTTGGCAAAACACAAAATGAGAACGAACAAACCCTAACTAAGGCAGGACTCCTCAACAAAACAACCAAAGACCCCTAAGGCGACCCTAAAAAAAATATGACAAATAAACGAGAAGGGAAGTTAAAAAAAACACCCAAAGAGGAAATCGAGAGGGAAGAAAGTCAAAAAAACCAGAAGGAAAGCCAAAGGGGGAATAAAGCTGGACTCACCCGAACTAGGTGGCAAATACCCTTAACAAGAACTGTAACCCCTTTGTCAGCTTACTCAAATGACATTGAGCCCCGAAGCATGGAAGATCGATCAAATTATCACCAAGAATGTTGAGAGTACAATTTTTAGTTGCAGAGCTCAAAATGTTTTGATGCTAGTTCACAATGATATGTTTAAGAGCCAAATCGAGGAAATTTAAGGGGTCAAATCGAACGGATTAGGGCAGCATTAAATCCTCACTGACCGCCATAAATGCTTGTTAGAATAATGTCGAGCGAGGTCGAGGGTCAGATTTTCCAAGTTTGCAATTTGTATAAGACAGGGCGAGGAAGGAACACAAATTCAGGGATTGGGGGTTATCAATTCTGAATCCCAAAAGGGGGAAACTTCGAACAAAAGGGGGAAACATCGAAAAATGAGATCAGAGGTTGTATTTCACCTTTAGAATTCAGAAAAGGGAAAAGGTAATTCTTGAAGAGTAAAAGAGAAGAAATAAAAATAAAAGGGAAGTAAAGAAACACAAGGAGATGAAATTTCCAAAATGATAAAAAGGGGGTTATATGTCATAATAGGGCTGGAGTGTAAGACACAACAATATACAATTGTGTTTAAGCGTTTATTATGTCTTGATATTTAAAGATATTTCATTTACATTAATTCATTCTTCAAAATTAACAATTAGTATCCACATTACAAGGAGCATTCTTAAGAACATTTAGATTTGGTACATTGAAAAGAAGTAATAATTGCATTAAAATCTTTATCTAGTCCATTGCATGCTTCTTTGATGTTTGTCAACACTTGCCTAACATTATAAAGCTTGTTTGTTGTTTTATTTATTTATTTATTTTATTATTATTATTATTATTAAGCCAGTTTTTCAATGGAGATAATTAAGGAAAACATGAACACTCACAATTCAATAATTCTCCAAATGATTTATAAATATCATTAGTTCTTACATGTTAGTCTAGAGCAAGGATTACAAAGAACCTTAATAGTGTAGTATGAACTTAGTCAAATAATAATTATAACTTAGAGATCAAATTCACATTGTGCAAAATCAATCCACAAAGGTTTCTCACTCTTCACATGATTTTAGACAATTAATATTTTTAATGACAGTCATTAATTTTCTATATGATGGCAAATTAATTTCTTAAATCATCAACATTCATCTTCAATATAAAGACTAAGTATAATTTTCATTTAGATTTTATTTTATAAAATAATATTTAATATTTCAATTCTTTATCTCATCTAATTTATCTAAATTAATTTTTGTATAATTATTTTAATGAATCTACATTAATCCAAATTGAATAAACTTACAAAAAAAACTAATCATTTTTCACAAGAATATATTTCATATTATTTCTAACTTATGAAAGTAAAATTGATAGAAAATATAATATTATATTTTGACTTTAGAAAAGCAAATATTAAAAGATTTACAAGGAAAAATGTGTTTTATTTTCCTTTTATAAAATTTATAAATTATTATATATATTTGTATTATCAGTTCAATATTATTATTTAAACAATTATTTTAATGAATCTAAATAAATTCAAATTGAATAAACTTGAAAAAAAAAACTAATTATTATTAACAAAATTATATTCTATATCATTTCACACTTATGAAAGTAAAATTGATAGAAAAAATAATATTAAATTTTGATTTTAGAAAAGCACATATTAAAAGATTTACAATAAAAATGTGTTTTATTTTCTTTTTATAAAATTTATAAATTATTATATACATTTGTATTATCAGTTATTATTTAAACATCTTGAATATGAATTGAATTATATAAATATTATAATCTCTTTATTATATTGACCAAATTACAATATGGAAAGTAAATAACACTTCAAAGATCAGCAGAAAAAGGACCAAATGGTTAGCCCCAAATCTCTCTTGGCATAAACTAAATTTTGATGGGTCAGCTCAAAATACCTGGCAAGCGAGAGGTGGTGTTATTCATGATCATCAAGGGACTACTATTGCTGTCTATGCGGGTAGCCTGAAGAATTATTCTGTCACTCAAGCTAAGGGAATGGCTCTCCTATTGGGCCTGAAGTTCGCCACTGCTATAGGTATTAGACAACTGGAAATTGAAGGTGATTCTAAAGTAATTGTCGAAGTTGTCAGTGGTAGATCTGTAGCGGGTTGGAAAGTGGAATCTATTTTGAGGGATGCAAGAATGTTTCTGGCTAACCTTACTTTTTTCACTATCTACCACATTTTCAGAGAAGGGAATGCGGTTGTTGACTCTATGGATATTGTTTGAAGGCTGCAAGACAACTTACGATGTTGGAGGAACATTGATCTACTGCTAATGATCACCAAGGAGATCTTGGAGAAAGAAAAAATTGTCTTAATGACGAGTCTTTCTAATTGTCATCAAATGAAGAGCATTAATTTTCAAATTTTTAATTTGGAGGGGAAACCTGCTCATCATGGGTTGGGGTTGCCACGTAGTTGCATATGGCCTTGTCATCAGTCTCAAGGGGGTTTAAATAATGATGATACTTATTGGAATACTATCGATATCGAGAAAGGCAATTTTCTATTTATCATCTGGATGAATGTCATTCTCAATGATGAAGGAAATAGCTGGGCTCAACTAAGTCACATTGGGCGGATTGATGGCTCACACGAGTGTAATAGATTTCGTGATGGGGAAATCTGTTTAAACATGACTTGCAATAATCACAACGATTATTGCATGATTTTATTCCAGAACTTGCTGAGTTTTCTTCTCAACTCTGCTTCTACTCTTGAATGGCTTTGTATCCTTGTTGCCTTGTTTTCATTTTCTCTTCTAAGCTGGAGGAAACAATCTCATGGGGGGTGACAGATTGAGACTTGAACTTGATAAAACAGATGAATTCAAAGCCAGGTCGGTGGTTTGGTTTGTGTGCTCGGAAGGAGGCATTGATAAATTCTTGGAGAGCATGAAAGGAAATGATGAGAGACTGTCGAAGCATTTTGTGGCCTCCTAAAAGGATAGAAAGGTCACTATGGGTGGTATCTCGTTCGAAGTCAACGAAGATGTGATTACTTAGTTAACGGGCCTGTCCATGGAGGGTAGGAAATGGAAGAAACAGAGC
Source organism: Cryptomeria japonica (assembly GCF_030272615.1). Lineage (NCBI taxonomy): Eukaryota > Viridiplantae > Streptophyta > Pinopsida > Cupressales > Cupressaceae > Cryptomeria > Cryptomeria japonica. The sequence continues at coordinate 184,368,438 of NC_081405.1, forward strand.
TGCATATTGGACACCACCAGCCTAAACCAGTTTTTTCGCGATGGGCAAAATCTTGTGAAGTGGGTTGGCGGCTTCAACCGCGAAGAGATTCCACCACCTTGGGATGAGGTTTGCTACATCATCATGAAGTATTTCACTCTAGAACGATGGTATAGGGTTTTCTACTACTATCACCTCCCTTTCCTTAATCATCTTAGGATTAAGGATCTTATCTCCATCCCTTTTTTTCTACTGCATTATATGGATTCTAATGTGAGAGATATTGATGAAGCCAATAAGAAAGGCAAGGAATTTACTATTCTCCACCAAGGCCTTATCCTCCGCCTTTACAATTTCCACTTGGCCCTCTGTCCTCCTCGCACAATATCGATCTAGAATGTGCCTCAAAGCCAATCTCTGGCTATAGTCGTTGCCAACCTTGACATAAGCCCTCCTCAGTTGCCCGAACCTGGCTCCTCCAGTAAGAAAAATAAAAAGCGCCACTCAGAGGATTTAAAACCCCCCAAGAAAGTGAGAATCTAGGAAATCGACTCCGATGTGGAGATTACGGATGAAGCTAACACTCCTCGTCACTCTGTGAGATTGGCGTCCAAACCCCCTAAGAAACCCTTAAGGGACTCCTCCTCATCCCATGATACTGGGAATTCCATCCCCTCTAGTAATGCGGCCTCGTTTCATTCCACCTTGACCCCCCATTTTGCAAGCTACACCCATGTGTCTGAAAGGCCTAAAAATTCCATAAGCCCGAATGTCGGTCGCAAATCCCAGGAAAAATCTTCGTCCCCTACTCTCAGGTTTGAAAAGATGGTGGTGGTGGAGGAAGTGAGCAGCATCAAGGAGGAAGCAGAAGGCAAACTGATAGACTTGGAGATGAAAGTGGATGGCATGATCAAAAACTTGCAGGAAATTACCAGCAGAACGAAGGCCATTGAGAACAAGTTGCATGATGTCTCCATGTTTGCTTTTAATGTCATGCACAACTCTGCTACCACTCTTTGTCTCTTGTAGGAAAGCACCCTCAAAGGTAAAGGAAAGGAGGATGAGGACTATAAGGACCTCTTTAAATTCCTCACCAAATAATGGGCAAGGAAGCTCCTCCCCAAGAGGAGCCATGGCAAAAAGAAGTAGTTGTGTTTTTTCTGGGTTGGTTTTTTGGTTTTTTGAATGGCCCTAATGGTCTTTCAGCTTATAGTTACAGTTACTGGTTACTCCTGGACTTAACTATCTTTTGCCATGCATGGCATATTTTAATTATGACTTTTATATACTCGGTTAATATGCGTAGTATGTTTAAAGTTTTTGATAGAGGAAAGTTTAGGAGGCTGTGATTTTGTTGTTTCTCTACTGACAGTTGTTTATCTGCTGTTATCTTGTATGTACTTGGGTCAACCCCCTAGTTTCGGTTGCTTTTAATATAAAAAACAATTCACATTTATGTTTAAGTGTTCATTATGTCTTGGTATTTAAAGATATTCCATTTACATTAATTTATTCTTTAAAATTAATAATTAGTATCCGCATTACAAGGAGCAATCTTAAGAACATTTAGATTTGGTGATTTGAAAAGAAGCAATAATTGCATTAAAATCGGTATCTAGTCCATTACATGCTTCTTTGATGTTTGTCAACACTTGTCTGACACTATAAAGCTTGTTTGTTGTTTTATTTATTTATTTATTTTTATTATTATTATTATTATTATTATTATTATTATTATTATTATTATTATTATTATTATTATTATAAAGCTAGTTTTCAATGGGGATAATTAAGTAAAACATGAACACTCACAATTCAATCATTCTCCAAATGATTTATAAATATCATTAGTTCTTACATGTTAGTCTAGAGAAAGGATTAAATGATTTATAAATATCATTAGTTCTTACATGTTAGTCTAGAGAAAGGATTACAGAGAACCTTAATAGTGTAGTATAAATTTAGTCAAATAAAAAATTATAACTTAGAGATCAAATCCACATTGTGCAAAATCAATCGACAAAGGTTTCTCGGTCTTCACATGATTTTAGACAATTAATATTTTTAAGTCATTAATTTTCTATATGATGGCAAATAAATTTCTTAAATAATCAACATTCATCTTCAATGTAAAGACTAAGTATAATTTTCATTTACATTTAATTTTATAAAATAATATTTAATATTTTAATTCTTTATCTCATCTAATTTATCTAAATTAATTTTTGTATAATTATTTTAATGCATCTACATTATTCCAAATTGAATAAACTTACAATAAAAACTAATCATTATTCACAAAATTATATTTCATATCATTTCTAACTTATGAAAGTAAAATTGATAGAAAAAATAATATTAAATTTTGACTTTAGAAAAGCACATATTAAAAGATTTACAAGGAAAACTATGTTTTATTTTCTTTTTATAAAATTTATAAATTATTATATACATGTGTATTATAGTTATTATTTAAACATCTTGAATATGAATTGAATTATATAAATATTATAATCTCTTTATTATATTGACCAAATTACAATATAGAAAGTAAATATATATTTAAATAGAAGTAATTTTTTCGAAATAGCTATTCACATTCACATGAAGACCATGTCCAAATTATTCAAAAATCAAAGTTGTCTTAATCATGTCTCCAAATATTCAAATCTTATTAGTTTTGTTTGACCTTAAAGATTATTAAATCTACATTGTGCAAAATCAACCCACAAAGATTTCAAGTCTCTACATGATTTTAAAGACATCATTTTTTTATATGATAACTGTAGTCACATAAATCTGTCCACTTAATTAAATAAATACTTAGTATTTATTTGATTATTTAACCATCAATTAATAATTAATTAAATTAATATATTTAATTAATTCATCTTAACCCTATTCTCCTATTAATTAAATAAATTATTCAATTTATTTGATTTAATTCACTTAACCAAATTCAGACCATTAATTAAATAAATAAATCATATTTATTTAATTAAATCTTCTCTCACATTTAAATAAATTAATATTTATTTAAAACCCCCAAAATCCCACCTCTCACATTTAAATAAATAAATCATTTATTTAAAATCACCTTTATCCTCCACCCACTTGCATTTTCCTACAAATACAAGTTGCACAATTATTTTAAATAAATAATTTATTTAAATCACCTTTATCTTCCACCCACTTGTATTTTCCTACAAAAGCAAGTTGCACAACTATTTTAAATAAATTATTTATTTAAAATCCTATTTATCCTCACCCACTTGAAACCTTTAATGGTTTCCCTTAAAGTATTCAAACTTGATGGCTTTAAAGTCTTCAAACTTGATGGCTTCCTTCTATAATCTTCTTAAGACTTTAATGGTTTTCCTTAAAGTCTTCAAGCCTTTAATGGTTTCCCTCAAAGTCTTCAAGCATTTTAATGCTTTATCTTCATTTTTCTCATTTAAATAAATTAATATTTATTTGAATATTTATCCAAATGCAAATTACACCATTTAATTGAAATAAATGATTTTATTTTAATTGAAAATACCAAAATTTCTCCCACTTACATTTTCCTACAAAATCCACTTGTATGCCTAAACCCCTTCTAAATTCTTCTAAACCCTTCCTAATTAGCCTAATCCATCCCCTAAATATTGTCACATTCCTAAGCAAATTGGAGTCACTTCTCAAAGACTCCAAAGTCTTTGAAAAGCAATTAATGCTTTGTGTGTTCAACAAATTAACCCTCAAAGTCTTGGATAACCTTTGAAAGCTTTCAACCTTCAACCACTAAATGGCTCAAAGTCTTTGAAAACCATTGAAGGCTTCCAACCTTCAACCACTTAATCCCCAAAGTCTCCAATAACCATTAATGGTTAATTCAACCCTCCCACATGGTTAAAACATTTGTTTTGACTCAACCTCTACCCAACCCAAAGGTCTCATCAGGCCATTAATGCTTTGACCATGATTATCTCTTAAACATTTGCACAAAGGTTTATCCTTGGATTAACTCTTAATCCAATGGATAATCTTAATTTAGACTTGACCCTTACCTTCTAGATAACCATGAGGTCTTCTCAGGCCTTTAATGCCTCCAACCTCTTCTCTCAACCCAATCCTATGTTGAAACTTGTCACCATTTTATTGGTGCCAATTGTGCATATGGATCCCCAACTTTCAATCCTAACCCTTGTTAAGATTGCTCAATCTTAACCCTTCATTTCCCTATTTCTTCTATAAATAGAACCCTTCTCCTCAAGAAAAAGGAAAAGCATTTTAGAGTATTGTTGTTATACTGGCATTAGCATAGAGCTTTTTCATAGCATCACTATCTACTCTTGCATAGTATTTGCTTATCATATTCAACCATCTTGAATCTCCATATGGCATCCATGGCTAGTGCTAAAAGCTGAGAGCTACACTCATTTGGAACTTGGAGAGGAGAGAAACAAGGGAGAAGCATCAAAAGGCATCATGGAAGCATCTTAGGGAGGCTCTTCTCCTTTCTTTTATTTTGTTAAACTTCTTTCATGCTTTTTAAAATCTCTCTTGATATGTTTGGAATGGTTTTTAGTTCTTTGTTTTATTTTTATGGTTGAAACTAACTTATTAACATTGAACTTTGTTGTTGCCTTGTCCCCATTTCCATGACATCATTTGGTGAACCCGACGTGAATCAAAGAGCAATCATTTTGAAGACTACTAACTTTTGAATGTTTTAATTGACACACAGGTCATTCTCTTGCATTTTTCTTCTCAATTTAGCACCTTCGCAAATTGATACTTTAACGCTATTGTCTATAATGTTGCTCTTTCATGTTAAATAGCACTTCTGTTTTCACACAGAGTAGAGCTATTGTAACAAAGAGTTGTAAGAAAATTCCTTGTAACCAAAAACCAAAAATTTTAGGCTTGTAGAAGCCCACCAAAACATGCAGATTTTTCTAACTAATTATCTTTTGTGCAGGTTTTAACTAACCCCTACAATAGCATTATTTTTAGCAATTTTAGCTTAGGAAATAAATTTGTTCATATTGCTAACTTTGTCTTTCAAGTTAGGATAAAATAAATTCATTTTTCTTTTGGGTTAAAATCAACTACACTTTCATTTGGAGTTTTAAAAAGAACCATTTCTTTCGTTTGGAGCCCTAAAAAAGAATCACACTTGTTCAAAGTTAAAAAGAATCACAAAAACAAACAAGCAAATTTTTTTTTGTTGCAAAGTTAGGAACAAATTCTTTTGGTGCTTAAAATCAACAAGGCAAATTTTATTTCTTGCATCAAGATAAAACTTACAATCCACACTTCCATTTTTGGTGCAAATAAAATTCACAATCAACTTGTCTCATTTTTAAAGCAATTTTACTTCATGCAAACGTGTTTTTCATTAAGTTGACCAGGATTTTCAAATTCTAGTTTACTCCAACAATTGCCTTTGAAAATTAAAAAGAACACCATGATTGTTGGAGCAACATCTCCAAATAGATAGAAAATCATTGCGATGACAAATTAAAAGGAACAAGTGAATTTTGTGTTTGGCACACTTGTGCAAAAGAGTTGGTCGAGTGGTCCTACCTCTAACACACACTATCCTCTCCCTTGGCTCTCGTGGTCCTAGGTGCAAGAGAAAAGTGTTAGTAACGCTCAAATTTTATCTTTTTAAGAGAGGCCTGCCAAGGGATCGATACTCTTGGGAACGACCTCGAGCAGTAAATCCTTCGAGCCGCTATAGAAATCAGGTGAGAGCGAAAGCTGTAGCCTTGGGTATAGCTGTTCCTACAGTGTAACTGGCCGAAAGGACAAATGGGCCCCACCACCAGTTACAAGGCTCTTAAGTGAGTCACTGCAGAATGAACTTATGTCCAAAAATATCGAACATGACTAAACACCTTTAAGTAGTAGCCCACCCGTTCTATTGATTGAGGATATTTGAGATATAATTTAGTGCAAGAGCATAGATGGTTTTGCTCCCAAGATACTCACCATACATATTTCCTTGAGTAGAAACATAGCTTTTTGAAAAGTCACTTGTGGCTTGATAAAAGTGGTGACTCCCCCATCATAGGGATCACCTATTTGTTATGCTCGTGCAAGACTTAGTATATCACATCCTTACCTGCCACGGCGGGATTCATAAGGTATGTAGTACCAAAGTCGAAGAAATATCAAGATGTGGGCTAAATTTATCACAACTGGCCATTTGACCTTAGGGATAAAAAGTGTTTGAAGTGTGTTCGTTTTACAGACCTAGTGCAAATTGAGCCGACTTCAGGCTTTGGAAATACACTTTAAAATAAATCTAAAGGAAGGGTCATATACAAGTCCAAAGATTGGGTTGATCTAGACCCATACTCATTTGTGCCTTTGAGGCTACAATCTTGTGTATGTGTGCTTGCTTTGTTTTCTTGTCAAAGAAAAATCAGAAAATCACTTTCAAAAACAAAGTACTCATCCAACATTTCTCAAAAACAACCAAACACATCAAAAACAAAGTACAAACAACAAAGAGTCAAATTTTATGACCATTCTTCACATCTTGCGAAAGAAGAAGTGTCATCAGAATATCAACTTAAGAAGGAGACCATTAAGCTCAAAGGCTTTGATCAAAAGGAGGAAATTCTTCTATCTCAATAGACAAATCTTTGTCTCACATAGAGTCTTTCTACATCGCATGCGTCTCTATCTTCAAGGTAAAACAAACGAATTTGATTCCAAATCATTGAACCGCAGAGCTTTTATGCAATATAGAGCTCTGAGTTATCACAAAAATCAAGGAGGAAAGATTAATCCCAACTTCTTCCCAAACATCTGTATCACCTACAACACAGCTCGAGAAGTGCCACCAACGCCTGAAAGGGAAGAAGTAGAGTTTGTTCCATTTGTAACACAAAGTTTTTATTGAAGTTGAAAAAAAAACATCCATCATCTCATTCATACATCATCACTTCATCATCAATCCATCCCAACTCTCAAAACATTAAGAGGTTCTTGTCCCAAGTTCTCTTTTAGATATTGCTTGAAATCAAACACATCACATCACTTTTTAGATTGTTTCTACATCTAGGATAAGCTCATCCTAAGAGACACATCTACGCAGGTTAAAACTAGTTCATGAGTGAATCCTCTCATTACTAGGTAGTTGAATCTGTAACACATCTCAGATTTCTCTACACCTTATCACATCCAAAATCATCAAAACAAACAAGCAATTCAAAGAAAGAATTCCGGTTACATCTACCTTAAAGTGCTAGAGATCCCCATACAATACAAATCACCAATCATCAATCTTTCATTTCATCAACAACTCATCATCATCTTCAATCAACTTCAAAACAAACTTGCAAACAAAATGGCTCAAACCCGATCACGATCAAGGCACCGAGAAATAGAAATTGAGGAAGAAGAGGACAACCTCAATGAATTTCAAGAAGCACTTGGAGGAACTGGGAATGATGAAAACCCAGGTACACCCACTCCTTCAACAATCGAAAGGGTTCAGCATAACCCTCATTTTAACAGATTATTCGATGAAATACTAAGGAGCAATGCGGATGCTCACTTTTTACGACTTGCTCAAGAAGGAGCCAAACTCCCCTCTGACTTTGATCTCGCCCAATTAAGACAAGCATCAGAAAGACAAAGTCGCCATGAGGAAGAAAGGCGTAGAGATCCCATCAGATATAACATCCCTCGAGGTAACCCACCACCTCCTCCTCCTAATGAAATGGAGATGTTGCGGCAACAAGTCGAGAATCTCGCCCAACAACTTCATAGTGGTGTTAAGACCAATCAATTCTCACTTAACGACATCTGTCCCTATCCATTTGATAGGAATCTTTATATGCCACCCTTTCCACGCAGGTTCGAAACACCAAAATTCGAAAAATATAGAGGAAAGGGAGATCCCCGCGATCATGTCCGAGAATTTCATTCCGCTTGTCTCGAAGTCGCTTATGAGGACACATACCTAATGCGCCTTTTTCCCCAAAGCTTGGGAGGAACAACCACATCATGGTTTTCCCGACTTCCAGGTGGCATTAGAACATTTGAGGAACTCATCCAGAAGTTCCTATCTCATTACTCTTATAACATTGAACGTGACATCACCATGGCTGATCTGTGCAATACCAAACAAAAACCAGGTGAACTATTCTCAGTATTCCTACAACGATGGCGCCAAATGTCTAGCAGACGTTCTCTTCAGTTACCTGAACGAGAACTAGTGGAAATTTTCATTTCCAACTTAAACGAAGAAATGGAATTTCACCTGGATGTCAAAGACACAGACTCCTTTAACGATATGATCACCAAGGGTATAAAATGTGAAAGGGCACTCATCGAGAAAGGACTCATCAAAATCTTTAATGAACCAAAAGATGGTCCTCGCCCGTGCTTCAATAGTGATAAACCAAACTTCTGGAACAAGAATAAAAATATCGTCAACGATGGAGTTGTGGATGCTCGAACTATCCAAAATGCACAACCTGTGGTTCGGTTTGCAGGACAAAATCCTCCACCTCAAAATAACACAAATGTTCTTCCTAATCAAGGTCGCATCACATCTCATGATGAACCAAGACCCCGTCCACAAAAACAAAAACGCACATACACTCCCTTAGGGGAACCCATTGAAACAGTGATGCGACAACTCATTTCTCAGAATTTGATCACTCTACCTAAGTTATCAAATTATGAGCCTCAAGTCAAACTGGCATGGTGGAGAGATACTGAACATTGTGAGTTCCATCAAGGAAGAGGACACAAGACAAGTAATTGTCACCGATTGAAAGATCTCATTCAGGATCTTATTGACCGAGGAGAAATTGAAATTGAAGGGCATGACCCAAAAACAACCAATAATGATCATCAGATGTTCAAGAATCCACTTCCATCACAAGATCAAAGGGGTCCTTCCACGTCCAGACGAGGTCCTGATACCACTGATTATACACAAGCTGCGTATAACTACACTGTCAATCACCTGTATGATGCCAGTGAACAAATTGCAACTATCACCTTCAAAAATCCCACCTCAAATTGCAATGTTGTTACACGTCGTGGCAAGGTCACCATCAAGGCAGCTCCACAAGGCGCCACCTCCATCCCAAAGCAGTACAATCTTGTGGAACAATTAGATAAAACCCCTGCACTCATTTCCATTTTAGAGCTATTACGCCTGTCACCCTCTCATAAAACAATCTTGGATCAAGCACTCCAAGAAGCGTCAGTCCCTGCAAACCTTAATACGGACCAATTTCAAGCCATGGTTGGAAATCTAAAGTCATCACCTTGTCTCACTTTTTTCGAAAGTGACAACTCTTCATTCCAACAACCTCATAACGCCTCACTCCACATTGAAGGCTTTGTCAACCAACACAGGATCAAGCGAGTCTTGATCGATAATGGAGCAGGCCTAAACATTTGTACACTACAGTTGGTCACAGCATTGGGATATGCACTAGAATCAGTGGATCCTCGCAAGAAGATCACCATCAAGGCCTATGATGATGCAGAGCGCTCATCCAAAGGAGCTGTGGTACTACCAATCCGGGTTGGCCCTGTGATAAAGCATATCATTTGTCAGGTTCTGGACCTTCCTCTGCCATATAATCTATTATTAGGGAGACCTTGGATACATGCCATGCAAGCTGTTCCATCTACCTACCATCAATGTATCAAATTCCCACATAATGGTACAGAGATCACAATCCTGGGCGATGCAAATCCCTTTGCATTTTGCCATAATATCAGCCATCAACCAGAGATTACTGTTCCTAATAATCGGGAAGCCATTTCCTCCACATCATATGTAAATCCCGCTTCTCTTGCCAGTTCGAACATCCCTATACCCAAGCAAGAAAAGCTTAAGATGAAAGTTGCAGAGGAAGGTCCCGGGGAATATAACTTGAGTCAGCTCTTTTGTGTGGGACAGATGCCCGCTTCTCCTAGAACGCATGGTAAACCCCAGCAGTTGCTCCAAAAATCCATAGTCACGCCCGCATGTGCTTTGACGCCTTTCGTCCTTGGAAAGAGTCAAGAGGAAGAGACACAAGATGAGGACCTGGCGGAATGGATCTATAAGGATCCCATCACCACTATCATACTGCGAGTTACACTTCCTACGGAACAATATGGCAAAGGCCTCCTCATTATGCAAAGAATGGGATATGATGGTCAAAGTGCTTTGGGATACTGCAAACAAGGACGACATGAACCTCTGCTACCAGAATTCAAGCCCAAAGGTAATACAGGCCTAGGTTTTGAAAAAGAAGTCCTTCCTAAACTCAGATTCAAAGGAAAACCCAACACACCATTGTGCCCACCTACTGCAAAGAGGACACCTTTCATAATCAAAGCACCATCAAACACTATCCCCACTGCCCCATCGAGGCTCACAACCCCACCACAACCATCTACAATACCAATCATCCCACCAAACGAACCAGTAATCCGATCAATAACACCAATAGCAGCAGAAACTATATTGGAACCCGCAGTAGCATCTATGGCACCAGCCATTCCAACAGAAGTCACTAAATCAACACTGCCGATACTTCCAGTGACAAATCCTTTAAATCCCATCACGGTTCCTGCAGCACCAATCACCACAAAGGTACATAAACCAATCACGCCTGCAGTATTTAACTCCAAAGACATCCCAGTATGGTATAGCAATCGGATGCTGGAGAGTGATTCAGAGACCGACTCACATGAGTGGGAATTCGATTCAGTGCAACTTAATACTTCAGATGAGGAAGACACATCACCACCTCCACCCCACAAAGACATCCCTGTTTACGGAGAAGCACAGATAAAGACCACTTGGGTACCTGAGCTGGAAACATCTTCCACAGACCCTACGTCTCATCCTACGCCTGATTCTGATAGGGAGAGTACCATCAACGACCTTCACCACACTGTCTTAACCCTCACTGATACATCTCCCGCACTTAACTTAATCGATGAAGTAATGCCCATTATCCACCCTGAACTCATCGAATGGAACCAATCAAATCCCCCATGTCTTGACCTCTTCCAGAATGATGAGGCTATCATTGAATTTTTAGAATTAAGGGATAATCTACCAAGCGGGGATCACAAAGCTGGATTCACCATTGAACTTAATAGTGCAGCATACTTCGGGGCGGATGCCAAACCCTTCAGCTGCAAAAATATAACATTAAAACATGGATCTTCCAGTGAAAACCACACTGTGGCACTGTTTGATCCAACAAAAGTAAAAAGAAAGAGCGTATCCAACGATGAAAACCTCTCTGAGGCACTTGAGGATGAAGGGTTTGACATTCTCCCTGCTAGTACACAACAGGAACGATCGACGATTCTCATTGAGGAGACTAAAGAATACAATGTGGGGACTCCTGAAAACCCTCATATCATACATCTGGCATCTCTTCTCACTCCAGAGGAACAACCTCAATTTATAGAGTTCTTCCAACAGCGTCAGATCAACTTTGCATGGTCATATGCAGACATGCCTGGGCTTGATCTTGATTTAGTCATGCATCATCTCACAGTAGCAAAAGGAGCCAAACCTGTCAAGCAGAAGCTTCGTAAGATGCATCCTTAGATTGCCGTGCTAGTCAAAACAGAACTCAAGAAACTCCTGGATGTTGGTTTCATTAGACCAATTGATTATGCAGAATGGATCTCCAACATTGTACCAGTTGGCAAACCAAAAGGGGGCATCCGCATTTGTACAGACTTCAGAGATCTGAATAAGGCATGTCCTAAGGATGACTTCCCTCTACCAAATATCGACATCATAGTGGATTTGACAGCAGGACATGCCATGCTTTCACTCATGGATGGCTTTTCAGGATACAATCAAATAAAGATCGCACCAGAGGACCAACATAAGACAGCCTTCACATGTCCATGGGGCACATACTGTTGGAATGTAATGCCTTTTGGTCTAAAGAATGCAGGAGCGACCTATCAAAGAGCAATGACCACCATCTTCCATGACATGATGCATACTATAATGGAAGATTATGTGGATGATTTACTAGAAAAATCACTTACTAGAGAAGGACATCTTCACATCTTAGATAAAATCTTTGATAGACTGGAACAATACCATGTTCGACTCAACCCAAAGAAATGTGTCTTCGGAGTGACCTCCGGGAAGCTTCTAGGATACATTGTCTCAAGCAAAGGCATTGAGGTCGATCCAGCAAAGGTTAAAGCAATCATGGACATGCCACCTCCAAAGAATATCAGTCAGCTAAGAACACTACAAGGACGGCTTCAATCTATCCGCAGATTCATTGCACAATTGGCTGATAAGTGTCACCCATTCACACACCTGCTACACAAGAACATCTGCTTTCAGTGGGATGACAGATGCCAACAAGCATTTCAGGCGCTTAAAGACTATCTCATGAATCCACCATTGCTGATGCCACCAGATCCAAGTAGACCATTATTGCTCTATATCTCAGCAACAAGTACAGCATTGGGTATACTACTGGCACAACATAATGCAGAAGGAAAAGAGTGTGCTATTTACTACATCTCTCGCACACTGGTGGGCTATGAACTCAATTACACACCTATTGAGCGAGCTTGCCTAGCAGTAATCTTGGCAGCCACTAAACTGAGGCACTATCTGTTAACACACAAGGTGCAACTCATTGCAAAGATTGATCCACTCAAGTATTTACTTAGCAAAGCAGCATTGACAGGTCGCTTAGCCAAATGGGTGATGATTCTAAGTGAATTTGATATTGAGTATGTGGACCGTAAAGCTATCAAAGGTCAGGTCATTGCAGATCAGTTGGCTGATGCACCACTCATAGGTGATCATCCCCTCATTTCCAATTTTCCAGATGAAGAGATATTCATGATCACAGAAGTACAACCATGGAAACTATATTTTGATGGTTCATACACTAGGCACGGCTCGGGGGCAGGCATTTTGTTTATCACACCTCAAGGTGACAGCATCCCGAAGTCTTACAGGCTCACATTTCCATGCACAAATAACATAGCAGAGTATGAGGCCTTGATCACAGGACTCAGGTTAGCCGTACAATGGAAATTACAAGAACTACAAGTATATGGCGATTCCCAACTAGTCATTCGACAAGCAACAAATGAATATCAGACCAAAGATGATAAACTCATGCCATATAAGCAAATGGTGGACACTCTAAAGACATCATTTACTACTATCACTTTTGAGCAGATACCAAGAGATCAGAATCGAGCTGCTGACGCTATGGCTACCATCGTATCTCTACTAGATCTTCCACAGAATTCAACACGCTACGAGTTCTTGGTAGAACAACTTTGGATCCCCGCTTATGATATCCCCGAATCTGAAATGATATGTTGCCTTGTTGGTTCCGAATCCCCATGGTAGGTGAGTTCTACACCTATCTCCGCGATCACACCCTTCCTCCCAACCAATCAAATAACCAATGTAAAACCTTCATTCGCCAAACTGCTCGATATACCATTATTGCCGAAATTCTATACCGACGTAGTCTTGATGGTACTCTCCTTTGATGTCTGGAACAAGATGAGATAACAAAGGCTTTGGAAGAGGTACATGAAGGAATTTGCAGGACTCACTCAAGTGGTCCATCACTAGCCAAGAAGATCATGCGAGCTGGATACTATTGGCCATCTATGGAAAAGGATTCCTACTACTTTGTCAGGAAGTGCAAAAAATGTCAAGTTCATGGCGACCTAATACATGCACCAGCTCAAGAACTGCAACCAATCACAACACCATGGCCTTTTTGTCAATGGGGTCTTGATCTTGTGGGTAAAATCCATCCATCTTCATCCAATGGCCATAAATTCATTATTACCACCACCGAATATTTCACCAAGTGGATCGAAGCTGTTCCACTTACCCAACTCACCGGCAAGCAGATCGCCTCATTCATCCTCAACTACATCATCTGCCGGTATGGTGTGCCCATGTCCATTGTCACAGATAACGGTCTTCCTTTCAAAAATCAGGATGTTCGTGAGCTTTGTGAGAAATTTCATATCCAACACCGCTTTTCCACTCCCTATTACCCACAAGGCAATGGTCAGGCCGAAGCATCCAATAAAAACATATTGAGGATCCTAAAGAAGACAGTCAATGATGTCGGTCGTGATTGGCATGTTCAATTGAATCCAGCGCTATGGGCATATCGAACTAGCATTCGGACCCCTACAGGTGCAACTCCTTATTCATTGGTCTATGGTGCTGAAGCTATCTTACCTATTGAGGTCGAGATACCATCCTTACGAGTTTCATTACACAATCTCATCGATGATGAAGCATACAGAGTATCTCGTCTTCAGGACTTAGAGTTACTAGATGAGAAGCGACAAGCTGCATACAATCACCTCAAAGCCTATCAGCAGCGCATGAGTAGAAGCTACAATCACCGAGTTAGATCTCATACATTTGAGGTAGGTGATCTTGTTCTTCGAGAAAATCCTCGCAACCAACCAAACAGAGAACATCAAGGCAAGTTTGAATCAAACTGGTTGGGCCCATATGTTGTCACTGCTGTATTCGGGTCCGGGGCATATCAGTTGGCTACATCAGACGGAGAACCGCTCGCAGATCCAATCAATAGCATGCACCTCAAACGGTTTTATACCTAAGGTGTACAAGGCATCAGGCTCCCCTGCATATCAGAAAATACCAAAAACATTCAGAAAAATGTCCTAAAGAAAATACCAAAAACATTCAGAAAAATGTCCTAAAGAAAATACAAAAACATTCAAAAAAGTAAAGAAAAATCATGCATCCAAACGGTGAACAACCACTCTAGTGGCACCTTGGGTAAGTACGATGGCGAAAACCTGGCAAACAGGCGCCACTCGTAAAGGCAATGGCTCCAGTATCTTTCAGGCTCATTGCGATCACATTCATACATACACACATCCATCCATCTAACCATGGCTTGTTATTTGATCTGTCATCCAAGAAAGTACTTCATGCGTCTAGCATCCCGCTTTTTCATAAATCATGTCCAACTTGGGGGCAATGCCCTTACAATCTAGATGATGGAAGTGGATTCTACATTACTGGTGATTCATTGGCAAAAAACATTCAAAAATGTCTCGCAAAATACAAAAACATTCAAAAATGTCTCGCAAAATACAAAAACATTCAAAAATGACTCACAAAATCCACAAACATTCAAAAACTATTACACAAAATCCAAAAACATCGAAAAACCATCGAAAATCACCCAAAAAACATGACAACACCTTGTACATATTCATCCGATCAGATACAAAATACTCACACAAATGACCACTTATCACTCAACCAACACAATCAACATCAACAATCCAAACTGTCTTAAACAAGGATGCATCCTTCCTTATCAAAACAAAGACAAGATGACATTTTCTTTGACAAGAAAATTATGTTAAGCTATCAAATACTTGGTTGATTTATGAGTACAATCATTTGTTTATCTGTATCGGGATCTTTCAGCATTGTTTTGTATCATTTGCGCATTATTTCCGATGAAGTTCTGGGGCATGTACTAATGGTGTCTATGTGGGAAGTTCACTAGGCTACGTGATCTTATGCCAAATGCAATCATAGATCATTACGGCTTGCTGACTACAGCGTATACCTCGACCATATGAGCATGAACCATTACCAAGGATCCATATTCTTTATTCTTTATGTATATATTGTTTGTTTGCAGGTACAATTCTCTTTCTTTGGTTCCTCCTACCTCAGACAAACTGGATAAAGGTTTTATCTCTTATTACGGTATGCACTTGTCTCAGGATATGATCAGCCTAAGATCAAGGAGGACGTTCCAAGTCATGCATGAAAGGAGATAATCCTTATCTGTTCCGCAAGCAATACTCAGGTCAACTTGATCCATTATATCAAGTTGCTTGTATTAACTTGCTATATCAAATCCATGTAAGAAATACTCTGGTCATCTTGAATCTTTATGTCAAGTTGCTTGTATTTTCTTACAACATTTTAAAAGCTCAATGATGAAAAATAAAGCACTATGGATCATCATTCCATCTCATTTGTATATATTGCATTCCATTGCATTCCATCCATCCATACATTCATAAATAGTTGCATATCATTCATACATAGTAATGACAATGGATACTCTATTTTCCTCTTCTTCCATAGGAATGTAATAGGTCCTCCATTTCTTCTATCTAACATTGAACCCCTCCCCACCCTCCCCATCTCGATAATCACCATCACATACCCTACATCGTGTCCCCATCAACCTAATCAAGCCACATTCATCACCATCCATCTCTAAATAGGAGGGATTGTGTTTCCTATCCTAAGTCATCCAATAAGTCAAGCCAGTTACTCTGTCTACACAGATACATCGACTCCCACACACCTAGACTATCAACAGATACTCTGATCAAGTATCTTCGGGTCTCAACAGGTAATCGATTATGGTAATCCTAAACTACATCAGGCATTTATCACAATGACCTAGTCTCAACGGGGTTGCCATGATTCCCCACAACCATCCATCACACGCACACACTATCAATTGATCAACCAATCAGACATAATCCAATGGACAATTACATCAATTGTCTAAGTCTCAACGAGTATTTTGCTTCATATACCTTGACTTCATCGGGCAATTACATCAATTGTCTAAGTCACCATCAGGTCACTTTGATTCACTTACTCAGACTTTATCATGTCCAAGCGACCAACTGACATCAACTGTCACGCTTTGACTTGACCGGGGCAATTAAACCGATTGCACCAGATTGTCCAACCAATTTTGATCAATTGTATAGCATCAATCCAAACCCCACACTACATCTGCTATGTATCTCTTGCATGACCTCAGGGTACTCGTTGGCTTGTTGTTTCTTCATATTCACTCCATTTTCTCCCATTCTTTCATCATTAGTTCTAATTTCTTCTATTCTACCTCCCCTCCACTTTTCATTCTTTTTCGAGAGATCGCCCGATTTTTTAAAAAAAAAAAAAAAACATTCGGCCCATCTCTTGAGGGGGCATACCACCCATTAAATTTACATTTTATGGGGCATTTCTTCACACCTATTTTTCTTTCTTTGAAACGATGCGATAAACTGCACTGTCTCAAAGAGGGGCAAATGTAGTCACATAAATCTGTCCACTTAATTAAATAAATACTTAGTATTTATTTGATTATTTAACCATCAATTAATAATTAATTAAATTAATATATTTAATTAATTCATCTTAACCCTATTCTCCTATTAATTAAATAAATTATTCAATTTATTTGATTTAATTCACTTAACCAAATTCAGACCATTAATTAAATAAATAAATCATATTTATTTAATTAAATCTTCTCTCACATTTAAATAAATTAATATTTGTTTAAAACCCCCAAAATCCCACCTCTCACATTTAAATAAATAAATCATTTATTTAAAATCACCTTTATCCTCCACCCACTTGCATTTTCCTACAAATACAAGTTGCACAATTATTTTAAATAAATAATTTATTTAAATCACCTTTATCCTCCACCCACTTGTATTTTCCTACAAAAGCAAGTTGCACAACTATTTTAAATAAATTATTTATTTAAAATCCTATTTATCCTCACCCACTTGAAACCTTTAATGGTTTCCCTTAAAGTATTCAAACTTGATGGCTTTAAAGTCTTCAAACTTGATGGCTTCCTTCTATAATCTTCTTAAGACTTTAATGGTTTTCCTTAAAGTCTTCAAGCCTTTAATGGTTTCCCTCAAAGTCTTCAAGCATTTTAATGCTTTATCTTCATTTTTCTCATTTAAATAAATTAATATTTATTTGAATATTTATCCAAATGCAAATTACACCATTTAATTGAAATAAATGATTTTATTTTAATTGAAAATACCAAAATTTCTCCCACTTACATTTTCCTACAAAATCCACTTGTATGCCTAAACCCCTTCTAAATTCTTCTAAACCCTTCCTAATTAGCCTAATCCATCCCCTAAATATTGTCACATTCCTAAGCAAATTGGAGTCACTTCTCAAAGACTCCAAAGTCTTTGAAAAGCAATTAATGCTTTGTGTGTTCAACAAATTAACCCTCAAAGTCTTGGATAACCTTTGAAAGCTTTCAACCTTCAACCACTAAATGGCTCAAAGTTTTTGAAAACCATTGAAGGCTTGCAACCTTCAACCACTTAATCCTCAAAGTCTCCAATAACCATTAATGGTTAATTCAACCCTCCCACATGGTTAAAACATTTGTTTTGACTCAACCTCTACCCAACCCAAAGGTCTCATCAGGCCATTAATGCTTTGACCATGATTATCTCTTAAACATTTGCACAAAGGTTTATCCTTGGATTAACTCTTAATCCAATGGGTAATCTTAATTTAGACTTGACCCTTACCTTCTAGATAACCATGAGGTCTTCTCAGGCCTTTAATGCCTCCAACCTCTTCTCTCAACCCAATCCTATGTTGAAACTTGTCACCATTTTATTGGTGCCAATTGTGCACATGGATCCCCAACTTTCAATCCTAACCCTTGTTAAGATTGCTCAATCTTAACCCTTCATTTCCCTATTTCTTCTATAAATAGAACCCTTCTCCTCAAGCAAAAGGAAAAGCATTTTAGAGTATTGTTGTTATACTGGCATTAGCATAGAGCTTTTTCATAGCATCACTATCTACTCTTGCATAGTATTTGCTTATCATATTCAACCATCTTGAATCTCCATATGGCATCCATGGCTAGTGTTAAAAGCTGAGAGCTACACTCATTTGAGACTTGGAGAGGAGAGAAACAAGGGAGAAGCATCAAAAGGCATCATGGAAGCATCTTAGGGAGGCTCTTCTCCTTTCTTTTATTTTGTTAAACTTCTTTCATGCTTTTTAAAATCTCTCTTGATATGTTTGGAATGGTTTTTAGTTCTTTGTTTTGTTTTTATGGTTGAAACTAACTTATTAACATTGAACTTTGTTGTTGCCTTGTCCCCATTTCCATGACATCAATAACAAAATAATTTTATAAATTGTCAACATCCATATCACATCTTCAATACAAAGACTTAGTATAGCATTAGTTTACATTTATTTTTATAAAATAACATTTAATTTATCAATTCCCAAATTATCTCTATTACCTAAATTAATTTGTATATAATTATGTAAATTGTTTTAATGAACCAAAATTCATCTAAACAATACATTTTAAAAAAATCATTTTTAACAAAATTCTATTTTATATCAATTTTCAATTGAATCATATTTATTATATTGACCAAATTTACAATATGAAAACTATATATATTTAAATTAGAAATTATCTTTTCAAAATCATTATTCATAAAAAAAAATCATCACATCCAAATTACTTAAGAATCAAATCTGATCTAATCATACTTCTTTAAATTCAAACCTTAATAATTAATTAAGAAATACACCATCAACATCACCGATAAATATGCAACCTTTCAATTATAAAACTATTTTCCTTTCTTAATTTCTTATAAAAAGGAAAGTGAAGTTTATGAAAGGCTTTTGTTAATGGACAATTAAAAATGTGTAATTTGGAGGGAATGACATGCTTTAAATTATTAAAAAACTTAATTATTGAATTATTAAAAATTAAGAGTGGGTGAAGTTTACGTGTATCATTATAGTTAAAGGGTTCCATCATGGTGACTTGGACAACTAAATAATGAAACCCACTTGTTACACGTCATCAAAGATTTCGGCCACCGTGTCCCTATCATGGGGGTTGGACTGCATCACTTGCGTGTTCAAGCACCCTACCCTCTCGTCCACAAACAATTATAGTAGGTTGTATTGTTAATTTATTAATTTAAATATGTTTGTTTGGAACCTTAATTTTGAGGTCAATGCTAATCTAAAAATAATTTAAATATTATTTTTGTTTGAATTGAGCTCTTTCCCCTACCGTCGCCTAAAATGTGTGGGTGAATATTTCGCCGATTTGACTCAAATACTTTGAAATGCAAGCAATTGTAATGATGCAATCTGATTTTTAATGCTGTGAATAACAATAATTATTATTTTTAAGATTTGTTTCAATTTGAATTTTTTGTTCAATATTTTAGTGGTGGAGAATTTGTATTCTTGAAAAAGAGATCACAAGTTCAAATCTTATTGAGGGTAAGGTATGTATGCTTCATTTGTAGCACATTTAGGTGCTTCCGTAAGGAGTACGAGAGACATTGGTTATGCAGCATGGAGAATGCCCCTATAGCCTAGGCCTCTACATCTGACCACTGTTGTACCGATAGGAATCCGTGTGCCGAGTGTATGCTTCTTATACCACCCACTCACCTCAAAAAACAATCCTCTGTGTCGTGTTTGTGTTTGTGTCGCGTGCTTTAGACCATGGGAAATGTCGTCGTGGGAAAGGATGGCATTGCGAGCATGGGAAAGGTAGCCAGCATGTGACCCCACAGCCCCGCACCACTGAGGGCCCCTCCCAATTCCTTGGAGGGTTATAGAAACAACCCCACAGGAGATTGGGAGGGGGGGCCTCAACGACACAGGATTGGAAGTCCTCGTCGTTGGGAAGGGGGACCCCTTTTTAATTAAAAAAAAAAACTTAAAATAAACAAAATAAATAAATTTAAAATTAAACAATTAATAAATTTATAATTTAAATTTAAAGTAAATTAATAAATTTACAATTCAAATTCAAAGTAAATTAAAATAATATAATATTATATTTAATTAAATTGAATAAAATATACACTAAAATATTTATAAAATTAATATAATATTAATAAATAAAAATGATTAAAATTTTAAATATTAAAAATAAATAAAATTAAAATAATATAATATTATAATGGTGGGTCAATGTCATTTTAAAACCTAAAATATCTTATGTTACATTTTTCCTTGGATGTTTGTATTGATATTATGGATGGTTATGTGGAATATTAACCATTACAATATTGGTTTTATGGATCTTATCTAACCTTTTAGATTTGAGAGGATAGATTGTAGCTTACCATGGTCTATATACATGTATTTTTTTTTTTCTCTAATCCTAATTATCTTTTGATTTCTTTTGTTGCTTGATATTTTAGAATATTTTTAGATCCAAAATACACTCAAGTACATCTTAGAAGTAGTTTATTTTGATTAAAATAATATAGGAAATTAGTTTAGAACTCGAACCTTGGTTTACTAAATCTTTTTTTGTAAATCTAAAACATCTAATTATTTATTTTTGTCCAATTTGATTTATACTAGCAAAGATCTCTTGTAAGAAAATTAAATAGACCACTTAGGTTTTCTAACATATTCAAGACTTGACTAAAAAGGAACCTTGAAGATGGATCTTCATCTTTTCAAGAGAAGTGGAAATATTTATCATTCTAATTGATGTTGATTGTGCTAAAACCACCAATTATAAGTCCCTTCAACTAAATTTCCAACATATTGCATCTCATGTCAAACCTTTGCAACTAGTCTATACATATTTTCTTTCACCAAGTACTCTCATTTATTTATAAATTTTAGTTTGATTTCATTTCCTAGTTGTAGTTTTTCTAATTTTGTTATACTTGGATATTAAAAAATACATTCAAGTAATTTTGTATTTGATAGTAGACTAAACAACATAAGTAAATGAAGTAATCTCATCTTAAACATATACGAGATAGATTGTTTTCATTTACAAAATGTGAAAATTGTATCCTTACACTTTTCCCTCTTAGTTTACACCACTTCTCTACTTAGATATATGCATGAACCTAGCACATAATTTCAATAAATTTGGCGATCTCACTAACCCACACACAATTTTATAATTATAAGCATCATCTTATCCATACTCAAACTTTCCTTAATCTTAAAATAACATTTATTTTTCTTGTTCAAATTTAGGGCCACAACTACAAATTTGAACCACCGTGTCCACTTTTAATTAATTACATTAGACTAACTTAGTTCCAACTCTCGTACCAAAATTTTAAAATAGTGTTCTTAGGACATGTTATAGAAGTACATTAATTTTAGGTCATTTCAAATTAGAAAAGAAGAACAAATCAATCTATCACCATGAGAAAATTATCCTTTGTCTCATCGAGTGTCTTCTTGGTTAGTAATAACAACCCATAGGCATGGGATGTACCTTGTGGGAGTGGAACAACCTAGACATAGTCCTTTCATATAGTGGTTGTTTAGTTCATGCTCCACTGGATGTTTGGTGCAAGACCAAAAGTTTGAATGCACTACAGCCCATGTCCTTGTCCTTGGATTTAAGGCTTGGCCCTTACTGTAGTTAGTACTACAATAATCAAAATCACTCATATTTTGGCTATAGTAGTTCTATTGCATCAAACATTCTAATTACATAGATAAATAGAAAACCTCTTGTCTTCTAGTAGGTCATTTTGGCATTCATTATAGTTGATGTATAATTTTCATAACCCATAATCTAGATCATTATTGTTTTTTGTTTATATTACATGCAAGCATTTGGTATTGATGTTTCATATCATACTCTATGATGCATCATTGTAGTTGGTTAATTGCATCTAGTTCAAAACTCTCATTGTCATTGTACTACATCATTGACAACTTTGTAGGTATCCATTGCATAATTTTCCTTTGTGCCTTCTAATTTGTTACAAAATTATTGAATAGATCAACATGGTCCAACCAAGGTGCAAGAGAGAACTTAATTCACTTCCACAACATAACTTAGCAAGCTCTTACAATGGTTTTTAGTGCCACTAGGTTTTCTATTTGCAATTGCCTATACTAGCAAACATTTTTTGCAAGTGTCGAAATTCTAAAAATTTGGGATTGATGTGGGGCTTACGACCACAAATACGCGTTTGATCTAGGTTCAAGCATAATTTCAGATCTCAAAATATATAGTCATCATCATTGTTTATATTAAAGTGAGCTTTAAATTCTAGATATGGAATCTCTTATCACAAAATAATATAAATAATTATATTATTCATTTTCATTAATTATAATATTATGTTATTTTAATTTTATTTATTTTTTAAATTTAAAATTTTAATCATTATTATTTATTAATATTATATTAATTTTATAAATATTTTAGTTTATATTTTTATTTATTTTAATTAAATATAATATTATATTATTATAATTATTTTAATTTACTTTAAATTTGAATTGTAAGCTTATTAATTTACTTTAAATTAGAATTGTAAATTTATTAATTTAGTTTAAACTTGAATTATAAATTTTTTAATTTACTTTAATTTTAAATTATATATTTATTAATTTACTTTAATTTTAAATTATAAATTTATTTTATTTGTTTTAATTTTTTTTAAATAAAAAAAGGGGTCCCCCCTCCCCAACGATGAATGGTAAGTTTTATTTTAAAAAAATATAAGGGCATGGACCCCGCAGCCCTGTGCCGCTGAGGGACCCCCTCCTAATCCCTTGTGGGGTTGTTTCTATAACCTCGCAAGGGATGGGGAGGGGGGGCCTCTGTGATGCAATGTTGCGGGGTACCATGCTTGTCACCTCCCCCTTTCCCATGCCTGCAACATCCTCCTTCCCCACGACAACACTTCCCATGGCCTGAAGGACACGACACATAGGATCATTTTTCGAGGTGGGCAGGCAGCAGAGGAAGCAAGCACTTGGTACACAGATTCCTATTCGTACAACAACGGTTAGATGTAGAGGCGTAGGCTATAGGGGCATTCTCCATGCTACGTAGTCGATGCCACTACGAGGTAGTCCCATATTACTATAAGTCATTTATAAACCCATAAAACCCGATATCAGACTAAAAGGATCCATTTCCATTCATTTTGTTTTTTATTTTGAACATTTAATATGTTTTGATGTAATAAAAATTGTAAATAATTAATTAACATCATTAATGAAATATTTTTTGGAGGGATTTTATATGATTTTAGTAAGCAGACTATTCTATAATTAATTTATTTAGTTATTTATTGGGCTAAAAAAGTATGTTTGATTATCAACTAAATAATGCAAGTTTAATTAATTGATCTAATCTAAATGTCAATATATTAATTATTTTCATTTCTGTCTTTTATTTTTTATTTTTTACTAATTAGTTAATTGTCCAACAATAATTAATTAAATAATACTAATAAATTAAATAGATTTTTTTATTTAATCTAATAAAATTAAATAACCATTGACTAATTAAAGATTGAAAATAAAACTCTTTAGAGAAGAAAAATAATAGAAGCGCTAAGAAAGATCATATTTTCTTTCTAAATACAATATTTCAATAAACAACATAAAAAGAAGGAAATAATCAGCCATAAATTATTTTTTTCAATAAAACTATATATTATATCATTTTATCTTATTTTATCTTAATTGATATCTATGTAAACTTCATATAAATCCAATAAAAGGAATCCTAGCTCCTCTTCTAAGCTCTTTAAACAAATTGCAAAATTTTCATAGAGTTGATTAGGACTAGGGATCCTTCTTGAAAATATCTATGTATGGGGCCTTCTTGATATTCTTTGTGTATATGATTAGATTTTTGTACCTAATTTCTTTATTTGCAAAATATTTAAGAAAAGGGGAAGAACTTTTTTGAACATAAAATAATACTCTTAAAAAACTCTAAGGAAGCTATGGTAACTAAACTAAAATCTAACCTACCATTTTCACACGTTTTCCTAGATAAAATGAACTTACTCTAATTAAAGCAACATTTCACAAGTTGTAATGTTGTCCTCAATAAGCCAATTATATCTTCTTCGTTTTTTTCTTTACCTTTAAATTTTGGTACTCTCTAATGAATAAATTAGCTCATATTCTTAAGGATAGATTTCATATTTATGGTCTTTCGAGGGAAAATATAGAATTTTTTTAATTAAAATTTTATATTAATAAATTCTAAATTGATTGAGTGATTTGAAGTTTTAAAACATAGGATGATCTAATATAACTAGGCTAAAGGTAGGATGGATCTCAAGATGAAATCAAATTCACACACAACTAAGATAAACATGTTTCTACCTTCTTAAAGGATTGTTTCTTTGATAATAATTTGATTTTCATGGTAAACTTATTATTGAAGTGCAAATTTTATAACTAAAGCTAGAAAAAATAATCTTTTGTCCAAAATGAGGTATGAGATTTTGACAAAAATGACATGTCATAGGTCCTCCTTAGGGGATGACATGGTGCTTTCAACTTGATGTAGTTAACTATAAGCTTAGTTATCGTTTTTAGGTCATGCAAGGTCATGAGTTTGGATGATAGATCATCATCAAACTTGTAATGTATGCCTTTTCATATTTGGGCATTTACTAATGATTTCTTAAAAAAGGTATTCCATATTATTCAAAAGATGCTCATTCCCATAATATGATGTAGGGACCACAAATAGTTAAATTTTAGCCTACTTTCTATAATTTAGACATGCAAAGATAGGTTAACAAATCATTTTTAATTTAATTATATTAATAATTAAAATTTGAGATACTAAAATAGATAAGATTAATTATCATCAATGAGAGGTTTATAAATATCACTTGGATGTGTGTCTCTCCATGTATTAGGTATGGAGATGGACTAATCTAGCTAGTAATATAACCAAAACCAACCTCTCTTCCATAAAACATTGGAATATAGTGTGTGTGTGTGTGTGTGTGATATGAACCTAAAATGTGTCTAAGATTGTGGCAAGCAATGATGTGCATAAATATAAAAGGAAACCCTACTCAAGTGTGTTGGAGTGAGCCCTAGATGAATCTATCTAAATGTGGTGTACAAACCAACTCAAAAGTGCATGAATATGAAAATAAAAATATATGTGATTAATATCATATCTAAATATTTAAACCTAGAAATGTGAGAACAACCTAGAATCATACCAAACCTTTAAGGAGAGATACAAGCCAATCATCAACCAACCTATAATCCTCCAACATTCCTTGAAGTGGTCAATCATCTTTACAATAATGGTGAATGAGCAAAGTTGAAAAATTTATGTTGCAAATTTGTAGACTTGTGTGATCAATTTGGCAGAGCTTCGCCATCATAAAGATTATATATCCAAATGAGGAAAGCTACTATATCTTTCATATGAGTCATGCAAGGTTGATTTTTGATAAATAATTGATATAAAATGACCAAATACAAAAATCAAGACCATATTTCATAGTTTTAAGGCTAAAACCCAAAATGTTTGTAAGTTCAAAAGATTTTGGTAGGACACAGTTGTTGGGCATTGTGGTCCCACCAAAATAAGTTGTCAGGAGATATGAGAATCTAAGCCCATGATGTTGGATTTGGTCCTAAATTTGGTTTTTGATGACAAGTAAATGTATAAGGAGATAATAAATATTTAAAATAGGATAGTATACATCTCCTTTTGTTGGAAGATAAATTCAAGGATACAAATGGTCCTAAAATTGTCTAGGGGAGTTGAAACTAAATCAAGTTCCAAGAAGAGTGTGAAATTGGGCTCACAATTAAGGAGTACAATTTATGACACTACAACATGTCCATCCAACATTTTCAAAATTAATAATTTACAATATTCATACAATTTTTGCACATGATTGTCTCATATTTTTGTAAAAGCAAAAATGAGGAAACATAACATTCGTGCGAGTATTTGATATATATTAATGTTTCATCAATTTGTATTTGGATTTATAAGGTTCATTTATTATAATGCTTTTGGTAGATTTAGGCCCTTTCATAGTTTTGAGAAAATAATAAGAATAGGTAACAAATGTTAATGCGGATTTTTTATTTAGCTTATGATGGGGGGTATTTATTTTTCCTACAAAAATTATTTAAGCTTGCTTAGGTTTATTAGATGTGGTTAGTATGAGGGCATGTGGCAAAATACATCAACCGCATGTGTCATTCTCACTCACACATGGGTAGTTGACTTACATGCCCTCTTTTGGCCTTCTATGCCAACTCTCATAACCACTATTATGTCCTAACCTAAACTTAGGTTATGAAGTAGTTGTAATTCCCACCTTCTTTTGGCTATATGTGCCACATCTCATAACATCATTTTTTACTTCACTTGAGGAGGTTATACCACATATTTTGGAATTTACCAAGTAGGTAATTTAACCTCGCAAATTTTATGGGTAGTAGGAGTTAATGCACCTTTTGGATGCATATTCCCTCTTATTTCTATATATACAACACCCTCCTCTCACTTTCACTAGTTTGGTGAATCATTCGATGATAGTGATGAGAGTATTCTCCAAATTATATTTTTATCTCTATTTTCTCTTCATTTTTCTATTTTGATTTTTGATCATCAATTGAGTGGAGTTGCAAGTTATCTATGGTTGACATCAAATCTTGGCTTGGTTCTTGTTTCTCATATAACCTAACATGGTATCAAAGAAAAATTGCTTGG
Organism: Cryptomeria japonica; assembly: GCF_030272615.1. Classification (NCBI taxonomy): domain Eukaryota; kingdom Viridiplantae; phylum Streptophyta; class Pinopsida; order Cupressales; family Cupressaceae; genus Cryptomeria; species Cryptomeria japonica. Next base: position 184,395,788 of record NC_081405.1, read on the forward strand.
TATAACTTATTGTTTATTATATTTTTTTGAGATTTTTGAGACTTATAGATAGCTTATATTTTCCTCAAAAAATTGTTATTCTCTTCTCTTCCTTCCATGTATGATCTCAAGAATCAAAATGGTTTGAAGCAAAAATAAGAATATCTTTACTCTTTTTTGCATGTTTGTGTTCAAGTAAGATATAAGTGATTGCAAAATTTTGGTAATATTGGAGGAAGGCCTAAGAAATTCAATATTGGCTTTTGATTAACCAAACTCAGAGATTAGATGACATAGTAACAAATCTAAGATAATATGTTTTTAAAAAGAGTCGTTATTGTGAGGAAAATTCAAAACTTTTTCAAAAGTGCATTTCTTTTTTCCTTGAGAGGCAAATTTTGGCAAACAAATAGTCAATGAAAAGATAGAAAAAGGAATTTTCATCCATCAAGGTGTTGATAATTTTTCCCCCTTTCTATCATATATTGTAATTTGGATTTGGTACACATTTTTTCTTTGATAAACCATAACTTTCTCCTTGGAGCTTGATTTTTTAGAAATGAATAGACATTGGAAGGGTACTGCAAAGAACTACATAGTACATAATTATTTTTCTAGGTTTTATATCAAATTTATTTTATTTCTCAAAAAATATAATTCAAGGTCATTATAGGTCTATAGAGCACTATAATCTGGTAAAATCCTAGTAAATGTATTAATTATAAAGTACCAAAATTATAATATCTAGGGAGGAATACTGGTAAATGCACTAATCATAAATACCAGAATTGTAATATCTAGTGTTGAACACTTCTTGATTTGAGGGGGTGAATTAGCATATATTAAAACCTAACTAATCTAACCTCTCAATCATTCATTCCATTTACCACATGTGAAAAAATAAGGAACTAAAAAACACAAAAGCAATCACATATGAACACCAAGATTTCACATGGAAACACCAATGAGGGAAAACCCATGGTGAGAACTATCCCACTATATGAAAAATAGGTTACATTGTTTAGGCTCAAGGCCAAGGAGCTTATTGTCCTTGATGTGGACTTGCAAGATTGAGGTGCACAACCTCAGGGGAAGATACAAAAGACTTGTGAACACTCAAGATCACTTCTTCAGGCCAAGATACATTACATATGAAAGAGAAACATCAATCTGATTTAACAATAGGCAACCACATTCATTGATATGTTGATTATAGTTCTCTATTAAAACACATCTGAATTTAAAAATGGCTTCAGTATTACATGATTGTACTTGTAAACCTTTTGACCACTTCATAAACACTTTTCATAATACACACAACTCATATTTACATCTACAAAATGATTGGATCCTTCATATACAATTCACAATCAAAATAATATCAATTAGGTTGACCTAATTAGATGTAACATGTAGGATCAAAATAGTTGGACCAAAAATAATATTCAATATAATGTGGAAGGTAAAATGAAATGTGTGAGGCATCAGACCATGTTGGCACACCTTCTTGTCCATCCCATATCAACACCTAAAGATTCACACACAATTGCACAAACCAAAATATTATAGGTTGGCTCCAAAAGATAAAGCGATTAAGGCACACTAACACAATATATTCAAATTACAATGCAAACCACCAAAATTACTTGTGAATGCTCAACATAGCATCACTTGAAATCAGAAAATATGTGTCAACAAACCAAATCACCAAATACTTGAAGGCAAAGGAATGCAACACATTCTTGTACACTATCACTCTGTCACCATGCAGACCTAAACACAGATCAACATAAATCTAACTTTGGACGAAATAATAATATAAAAACTAGAATATATCATGCATTTGCATCCACCAAAATCACGGTCCAACCACATGAGCTGATGAAACATGTGTGTCATAATGTGAGTCAAAATTTGAATGAACTTTGATAGACTATTCACTGGAATAGTCGTACTTCACTAACACCAACTGTGAACCAGTAAGATCATCTCCAAAGCTCTGGCAAATCTATATTACAAATTGATATACCATTTGAAGTGACTGCAATCAGTCACCAACCATATGCAAGACCACTGAACTAACCAACAGCTACTGCATTACTCCATATCGCATTCAGACCAAAGATATCACCAAGTTACATATCCAGATCAACAAGTTTGACATCAATGACAATAAAAAATCATATTTGCAAAAGTCTCCCCCTTTTCCATTAATGGAAACACTTGTGCCAACTCAAAACTTAGTATAGTTAAACACTTTTGGATGGTGAGAGAAGGTGGGGTGAATCAACATATATTAAAACTTAACCAATCTAACCACTACATTATCATTCACTGTATTTACCACATGTGCCAAAATAAGGAACTAAAAAACACAAAAGCAATCACACATGAACACCAAGATTTTGCATGGAAAACCCAATGAGGGAAAAACCATGGTGAGATCTATTCCACTATATGAAAATCAAGTTACAATGTCTAGGCTCAAGAATAAGGAGCTCACTACCCGTGATGTGGACTTGCAAGACTGAGGCACACAACCTCAGGGAAATATAAAAGAAGACTTGTAGATACCAAATATCACTTCTTCAAGGCAAGATATATTACATATGAAATAAAGACATCAATATAATTGAATTGCAGACAACCACATCCACTAATATGTTAATTACAATTCTCTATCAAAATACATATGAAACTACCTTCCTTACTGCACTATTATACTTAAGAAACCTTTTCACCACTTCATAAACACCTCTCACAATACACACAACTCATATGTACATCTAGAAAATGATTTCATCCCTTATTACCATTCACAATCAAAATGACATCAATTAGGTCGGTCTAATTAGATGTAACATGTAGTATCAAAACAATTGGCCCAAAAACAGTCTTCAATGTAATGTGGAAGGAAAAATGAAATGTGTGAGTCATCACAACATGTCGGCGCACCATCTTTTTCATTTGACATCAATGCCTAAAGATTCACACACAACCACATGAGCCAAAAAATTATATGTTGGCTCAAAAAGATAAAGTGGTTAAGGCACACCAATGCAACATACTCATATTACAATTAAAACCACCAAACAAACTTACAAGTACTCAACATAGAGTCACATATCATCGACAACTACAAATTAATGAACCGTATTACCAAATACTTGAAGGCGGAGGAATGCAACACATTCCTACACACTATCACTTTGTCACTATACAGACTTAAACTCAGATAAACACAACTCCAATTGTAGATGGAATGAGAATCTGAAAACTAGAATATATCATGCATTTGTATCCACCAACGTCATAGTCCAACCACATGAACTAATGAAACATATGCACCATAATGTGGACCAAAATTTGAATGAACTCTGACAAATTGTTCATTGGATATTTAGTTATACTTCACTAACACCAACTGTGGACCATTAATATTGTCTCTAAATCTATGAGAAAAACTATATTACAACTTGATATACCATTCGAAGTGACAACAATCAGCCACCGACCATCTACAAGACCAATTAACTAAACCATTGTTACTACACTACTCCATATCACATCCTGACGAAAGATATAACCAAGTTGCATATTTGGATCAACAAGTTTGACATTAATGACAGCAAAAACTCATATATGAAACTGTAGACACCTAAAATTGTCCTAGCTTAATTAAATAAATAATTTATTTATTTAATTATTTTATCATAAGTCTTTTATTAATTAAATAATTTTGTTATTTATTTAATTAATTCATTTAGCTTCTTCTAGCCCTTTCGTTATTTAAATAAATATTTTTATTTATTTAAATTATCTTTTCCCTAAATTAAATAATTATTTTATTTATTTAATTGGTCCCACTTCTTCTATTAATTAAATAAATCTTTATTTATTTAATTAATTCATTAGCTTTTTCTCTTCATGACACATGTAATTTATCTCTTAAATTTCCTCTACCTACCCCCTTCATTATTTTATTATTTCTTCTACCTTCCCTTTAATCCTAGTAGACCATTTTTTTCTAACTCTTTATCTTATCCCTCCATTTTTTAAAGTGTCTTCTATATAAGAGGATTCTTTCATCCTTATCAACCCTAACTAATTCGTCTAATCAATCATCTAACTAATGCATCTATCCAGCCTTCTTGCAACCAAGTGACTTCACAACCACTATCTGTTCTTTGTTGAGTTCTTGTGCATATAAAAAATCTGAGAGTAAATATATCAAACAAGATCAATGGAGATAGGAGACAATGGAGATCAAACCCTACTTGGCATGTGAATGGTATTATTGTTCAATTTGTTAATTTTCATGTTCGTAGGTATCTTCATTGGTGTATGGTGAATGTTTTATCGTAGGACAAGGATTGTTTGTGGTTGGATCTTTGTGGTTTTACAATAGTTTGTCATCATCATTTTTCACCTCACACAGAAACATCTAGGGGGGCTTATTTTTTAGACTAGTGAAAATGGGGGTGTCTCATGTGTCTTATTTATCTTTGTACTTTTCTTTATACTTTTAATTTACCTTTTTCCACTCATGGATGCATCTACAACTCTTGTTTAACTTAATATAAGTATTTTGAATGGAAATCTAAGATGATAATCTATCTCAAAAGACACAAATATCACCAAATTACATGTAAATTAAAAATGTGCATCAAGTCATTGGAGAAAAGATAAAATGGTTTAATAAATATTGTAAAGGGTGGAAAAATTAGGGTTAGGGTTAAATTTAGATAATAAAACCACTAAATGACCTAATTCACCATTACATTTCGAAGGAGAGTGAATCTAATAGATTTAGCCTCAAAAGATTAGATTCTAATCAAATTCTAGCTCCTTTGGGTAGGGCTTTCTCCCTCCTAAATTAAATTGAATTGTTTGTTTGATAATTAGGGCAAAATAGGTGATAATTGAAGTATTTTGATAGAAATAGTAGGCTACAGATGTTGCATGGAGCCACTAACCTGGATCTAGGCAAAATAAGTTCTCTGGAATCTACTCTTAGAAGTTCGGCTTCATTTTCTGAGACCAAGTAGGATCATTTTTTCATGGTCCTCTAAATTTTTCATCGTTGAAAGTTGAACCTGTTCGACTCTATGAACTTTATCGATCCTCCCAAGAATAGTTTTGTACTTGTTCTTGCACACAGAAAGAAGGGGAAAATTTTGGGGGAAATAGGGATTTTCCTTAGGTAAAACCCCGGTTTTGGAATTAACCATGAATTAAATTGATAAATGCAAATGAAAGACTGCAATAATATAATTTCCTTTTGAAGGAAAGATTGAAAATTATTTAAACACTAATGATATACCTCAATGAATTTTTGTTTGAATTTCACAAAGGAATTATCATTTCATGTATGTTGTCTTTATAAAACATAGATCATGGATGCCATCTTCAATGTCATAAACTTCACTTCACTTCTGCTCCAATGCTTGATGAAAGACTGATTGCTTTCTCACTTGAATTTAGGATCTCAATTTTACCTTCTTTAATTGATTAAATGATTGATTAGGTTTAAAATGATAGGGGTAGAGATCCTTTTATACTTTTTTTTCAAAAAAAAAATTGAATTTTTAACACAAGTTGCCATGGGATCTAGGTCCCCATTAAAATTGTGTGACTGTTAGGAGGCCCCAAATTGGGCCCTTTTTGAGAGGACCATGTCCTCAAAATCAGGGCTCCAAGTTTGGGGAGAGATTGTGAAGGTGGTGGAAAAGCATGTTTGATAGGTTGTATAAGAAAAAACAACACTTCAATCGGGCCTCGAAATCTTAAGCACCCAAGTCAGGTCCAAGTGAGGACAAAATTGTAAGCGAGTACAATTTAGGATGCTACATTTAACCCCCACTTTAGTGGGAGTATGAGACTAAGCATACTTGTAGTACCCTCCCTCTTTTGGCTTGTCAGACTTTGTGATTTGTGTGTTGTATGGCTCAACCCTGATTCTGGTGTTGGTCGGTTTTGGTTTTGGAGTGTGATTCTTGTTTTTGCTACCTAGATTCCTATATGACTATGATGTTTTATGTTATGTGTTGGTCAAAACAGTGGTGTTATTGGATGTATTGAGCATGTGAAGTTATACGATGTATCTTCACTCTGTGTGTTTGATGATTATAGATGGGGCATTTTAGTAATATTAGAATTTTATCCTGATGCTCTCAGATGTTTATCTACTTATCTCTGATGTAATATGGTTGTGATGGATAATGTCTTCGATGGAAACATATGATGCAGTTGATGATGTGACTATTAGATGTTATTCATACATGATATTTCATTAGTTTATCTATGAGTTCTTTATATTTATCGATGTATACTGACTTGATGTGCTCTGTTTCCATGTTTGATGTGCTTAGGTTAGGGGGAAAAGCATCACACTGCTCTCTATGGGAAATCTAAATCACTTCCATTCCCTACTCACGGTATGATATTTTATGGTTCATATATATATATATATATGTATGTATGTATGTATGTATGTTCGATAGTATGTTTATGCAGCTGCAGGTACTGAACATTGACTCCACTTGAAGTTTTCAGGTCTAAGCGTGTTGTCCAAACCAATGGCAAAGTGGACAAGGAGTTATCAGTCAGACCCTGTCAGGCACCCTAATTCCCTATTTGTTAGGTCTTGTTAGTCGTCACCCTTTTTGTTAGTACTCAGTGTTTTAGTTGTTGTAAAATGTTGCTCTTGCTTATAGTTGATAGTTTTGAGAAAAAAATATTGTTTTAACCCCTCTCAGTATTGGGGATGTAGTTAATTAAATTATTTAATTAATTAATATGTTGGATTTGGTAGAAAAAAAATTGAGATTTAAATTATTTAACTAATTTGAAAATGATATTTTTGTGTATAAAGGTTAATTTATTATAATTAATTATGGTCTCAACATTTGGCTTATTTAATTGGGTGACTTGAGGGCTTAGATTATTTTATAAATTGGAAGGATCGACTGAATACGAAATTACAAATATTCGACTTAGTGTTTTAATTATTCTAGTAATAAACTATTATTCCTTTGTTGTTTATAAAAAAAAAGGAAATAAAATAAAATTATTTTAAGGAAAAGAATTAATTTCTAATCAAAGAAAATAATTATCATTTATTTTAATTTAGATTTTTGCATGTGTTTGGGAGTTACAAATGATTTAATAAAATAATTAATGTTTTTAATTAATGGAGGAATTTGCATGTCCGTAGTGGCATATATTTTTTTGAAAAGATATTTTATGGGGGTTTTCTGCCTTTTTGGAGGGGGAGCTCAATCGTGAATATTTTTCCTCCATATTTGTTCAGGATTTTTGGGGGATTTTGGAAGAAATTTTTGGAGTTTTGCTCTACGAATTTTGGGGAAGAATCTGGTTTTGAAAATATTGGCGAAGGAATTGGATTTCTCTTGGGAAAGTTTTTCTGAATTTGGAAGGCTTGGCGTGAATCTCTCAGGAGAATCTCCTCTTCTTTCATCTCTGTGTGCCTACTAGATAAAGAGAAGAGGTAAAGCTCTATCTCTTATTCATTTGCATGTTGATTTTTCTAGAATGATGAATTGAGGAAAAAATTAGGATTAGTTTCTGGAAAGATTATAGAATTCTATGTTCTTTACAAATCTAATATCTAAAAGTAAATGTATTCATAAGTTTTTAGATCTTGCAAGTTTTATATTTCATTTTATTTGGATTCTTCAGATATCTATAGTTAGATTAGATAAAATTATAAATCTATGGTTGCTCGAATATTTAATTTCTCAAACTGGGTATATGAAACTATGAATTTTATCTTGAGAATCTATTTTCTTCTTTCTATGATTTCCAATTTGTATTTTTTTTTATTGGTAGGAATATATATTTACTCCATTTTAAAATCTAGAATTTAGTATTGATACTATTATTCTTTTTATTCTTATTATTTTTCTGGGAGATTCTTATCTATGTTTTAGTAACTTATATATATATTTCATTTGATAGCGCCAAGCTTAAGCATCTTTTATCGGCTATCAACTGGGTTTTATTTTGTAGTTGTTAATAGTGAATGATGGGGGAGCCGCCTACACAGTGGGTGGGCTCAACCCACAACCATGGATGTGGGGAGAGCCCTCCCCACTTCCGTATGGTAGGGAACTCCCAATCCCCACGACACTCCATGACCAGCTGTGTTCCAAGTCCTTCCACAGGGTTAAGTGTTTTTGTTGTGCGTTTTGTATTTGTCTGTACCGTATACTTGTTGTGCGATGCTTATTAATATTCTCGATGGAAATCCTATATATATATGAAGGTGAATTTTATCACTGTGTATTTTAATGAAGTTTTGTTTTAAAAAGTGAATTTCTGGTATTGTTATTTTATATATATATATATATATATATATATATATATATATATATTATGGTTCGGTCAACTTTGGTAATTGGCATATTTCTGGTTAGGATATGTCCATATTAACTAGAACATTAATATTAATATATTTATTTTCATAGCTCTTTCTTCTTTTATTATGGAATAAGTCTGATATTTAGTTTTGTATTACAAAATTCAATTTAATTAGGGACACGATTTGAGCATAGAAATAAATGTATATGGTAAATCTGAGCTTCTAATCCATCCATATTTTCTATTGTTCTAATCTTGATTTGTGGCAATGTACTTAGCTATCTCAATGAATCAATCTTTTTTTTTAGTTAGTCATTAATGTGTAGTGCGAATCAAATGAACTAATGATATTTTGAATTTAATAGAAATGATCTAAAAGTAAGAAATGAATTAGCTTGTATAGATAGAGTAAATGATTAGGATTTGATTTTGGATTTTATTTCAAAGTTAAATGATGGATGTAATCTGAGACTAGAAGTTCTCGACTTATTGTGGCTTTGTGATTTCTCAAAATATGTTTAAATATGTAGAATTTTATAGTCATGTTGTGTAATGTTGTTAACTCTAGAGTCTAGGATTATGTATGTGTTCCATTTGTTACCTTCCTAGCCCTTTCGTTGAACTCCTTGGAACACTTCTAGCATGTGAATTTGAGTCGTGCTATGGTTGGAGACTTGTCATCTTGTGTCTTTGGTATCATGACCTTGAGTTTATTTTGAATCCTAGGTGCAAGTAGGGAGAGTGGATTCTTTTGGGGGTCAGGACCCAAAGTGGTTGCCAGGGTAACCCAATAGAAGTTTGGTAAACAAGTGGTAACCTAATTAATAAACTTGGGTGGGTAGTTAGATCACACTAATCAAGATAAGTTCTATGATGCCTCCTTGCCGGCAAATGCTCATATAGGTTTTGGGATAAGTGGAGAAGGTCCTGGAATGGCTTCCACCAACCTTGTCTCCTCAAGAGGTTGGTGTGGTCCACTAGTGTATGTGTGGGGGTCAGGGGTCGAGAGAGGTTACCAAGGTAACCCAGTATGGGGTTTGGGACCTAGTGAAGACCTACCAGGGTAACCCATGACATCCTAGTGATGACACTCTTCCCTTTGCAATCCTAGTGGTTTTTTATATCTCTTTCTTTCGTGTAGTGTTGAGTTTTCAGAAGTGGATATTTTCTCTTGCTTGTTGCATTTCTGATTATGCTCAAGCCATAGGTATATTGTAGTTAATTCGTGTTCTTCTATGATGTTCTCTCGTGAGCCTCTTACTTGTTAAGCTTAATTGATTCCTTGATGGAATTGATTTGTGGCTTCTCCTTTGAGTCATGTTGATACCCTTGTGTATTTCTCTTCTGCCTGGTGGGTCTAAGTGGTACCTCCTAGCACAAGGGGTGGACCTATTTTGGTGCCACATGGTTGGGTGGAGTGATTTGCGCACCCATTGGGTTTGTCTCCTTCAACTTCATGTTTGTGGTGGCTCAAAGATGAAACGACAACTCCATGATGTACCAGATTGATGTATAATTTCCTATATGGGACTTTTCAGAGATTTGTATAATGTGGATCTATTATTTTGTATATCTAATTCTCATGTAAATTCTCAATCATTGTAATGAGAACCTTGTATCCATGTACTATTCTATAATGTAATGTATAGAAGTTCCTTGTAATTATTTTTGATGATATACATCTTTGTATAGTATCGTTATGGGGCCTTGGGGATATTTTCTAATTGTTTATTTATCTAGTTTATCTATGTTTTAACATTTGCTATGTTATATTAATTGTTTGTTTGTTTTTTAAATTGCTTTTTCATGTTCTTGGTTGTTATGTCCTTTGGGCCTCATGGCAGGGCATGAAAATACTCATGGTAAAGTACAAACATTTTCATTAAAAAAATTCATCAAGATATCAGAGAGACAAGACACACTAAGCCCCTAGGGACTTTAGGATCTTACTACTCTAATAACAAGATAAAAGGAACATCATAAGAGAGAGGAAAAAGAGAGAGAACATGACTACAATCCTATTAATATTTTCTTACTATGTCATGAAAAAGAAAAATACCAAATTCCAAAGAAAAAGGCTTAGTTTGAAAATTAACTTGAGTATGAAAGATATCATGGTGTGTGCATAAATTGTAACATTGAGCGGACTGTCTACCCCCATGTTAAAGTGATTGCATCTTCCTTATTAGAAGAAATTGCTTTAAGGTAGTATGAATCCAAAATAAAAGCATGTTATCACAATGAGATGCCCCCAGGAAAGGACAAATCAAAGGATGATGGTCACAAAACATAAAAGCACATAAGGGATCTACTATCTTTGGGGTCAGTATGCTCTTATGATAAATAATGCATATCAAGAATATTTGTATGGAATTGACCTCATCCCCCAAAGGTAGTTGCACTACAAACACAATGGAAGAAGAGAATGTGTCCTTTGAGTCAACATGGAAGATATCAAAAGATATCTCAATGCTTTGCATCGTCCCCAAGTAGACAAGACAAGGGACAACATATAGAATAATTAAGATACAAATAGAAAACTGTCACAATAGATTCAACCTCTTTATTAGCTTGCACCAACAGCGTAACACGGGTCATCTAAAGAGAACCTAACATAACACAAAAACATAACACGAGGGAAACACATTACAAACAAGAAAACATACAAGAGAGGATCTATGACATGGAAGAATTTAATCAAGAAAATCATCCACCTCCCAATCTTGTTGAACATTATTTTAGGAAGGTGAACAAGATGCAAGAGGGGCTACTTCAAGCACCATGCTCTAATGATGAGTCACTTTTTTTGTCATTAGGAGCTAGGGTTAATGCTTTTGAAAAATGTGAAGATAAATCATGATTAACATCAACAAGCTCATACATATCATCAAAATCATTAGAATCAACATTGTTAGCATGAACAACATCATCATACATTTCATCATCTAGATTAATAAAATTAGTATCTCTAACATGAAAAGAGCATTAACCTTCATTTTTCTTAAGCATTTTTAATCTTGGTGATTTAGGTTGAACTTCCTTCCTAGGGTTAGGTGAAGGCTAGACAAATGAGATCAAGTCAACATTTGTTGTCTCCAGAGAGGAAATGGTTTGGGAAGCAAGTTCATGAGCCTTGGCATAATGTCTTCATCGGTGTTCTCTCACACAACAGTTCATTTTAGTTTTAGCTGAGGGTTGTGAAGGTCAAGGATCAATGGACATAGGCTTCTTGTCTTCCTTTAAAGGAGGAGGAATGAGAGAAGACCTACTACGTTAAGAAATAGGACATGCCAAGCGCTTTCATTTGTGGCACGTAGGAGGTAGGACTGCAACATATATGAGAGGAATAGAAGGTGTAGGAAGGTTGCCATGTCCACCATGAGGAGGAGGAATATGTCAAGGATCTATAGGCCTACTCAAAGATATGATCATCTCATTTTTCCACTTTTGATAAGGTAGAAAAAGGGAATCACTTCAAGGCTTAAGAGGCTTGAGTTGTTTATGCCAAACATAATCAAGGGTAAAATTACCATGCTTCATCGTGGGTAGGTAAAGGCTATGATTAATTTTTATGGTAGTGTCATTATGAGGGAATTTTAAATATTTATGATGGTATAAGGGACAACTTTCATGGAATAGATCCAAGGATGTCCCCACTTCACATGAAAATGATATGATGTAGGATTGATAGGAAATGTCACATCTAAGCACTTAGTACCAACCTCAATGAGAAGGGTAATAGAAACAATAGTAGGGCAAGATAAACCATCATACATATTGACCATAACATCATATTTATCATATGTTACTTGATGTAATTGTAAAATGTAAAGATATTCTTCAGTGATCACATTCACCATACAAACAAGATTAATGATAATTCCTCAGGAGAATTTGTATTTGATCTTTGCAATGATATACAATGGGCCATCAGGTGCAACAATAGTCTCACTAGGATCAAAGGTAATGCATAGGTCTTTAGGAGGTGTAGGTTTGTCAATAAGATTCACAAAATTATTAGATTCTACACCAAGGTCATCAGGAGAAAAGGCCAGAGATTCAGTCTCAACAATATTAGTAAAGTGAGAAGGCAAAGGATTGGTGAAGATTTCAAGATTTTTATTAGGAGGAGCTATGTATTTATTTAATTTGTCATTGATGCTAGCTATGGATATATTATTGTTATCAATGAAGTCTTTAATCTTACTCCTCAAAGTATAATACTTCTCAATATCATAGCCAAGATGACGATGACATTGACAAAAGGCTTTGGGATCATGATAGGGTTGCAATGGTTTAGAAGATTAAATTGGCCTAATGGGAGGAATTTTCAACACATTATCATTTATCAACCTCGACATTATACTATGTAAAGACTTAGAAAGATGAGTTAGTTCTTTTCTAAAGTATTTGGATAAAGGGGCCACACCTGATGTCATGGTTGCCACTTGAGTATTGACGTTCTCATTTATCTTGATGTATCCTTTGTTAGGTTTCAACTTTGCAAAGTATTGTTAAGCACTCTCATTCTTATTAACTGGAGCCATTGAAGGAGATGATTCAAATTGACTCACTTGAAGCTGATAGTTATGAAGCATTGTGCACAATTGCATAAAGAAAGTAAACTCAAAAAATAGAAGCTTATCTCTAGTGTATTTTTGTAAATTAACCAAAAAAAATCTTTGAACACCATGATCAGGCATAGGATAAGCAATTTGAGAATACAAATTTGTATATCTACCAATAAAATCAATCACTTTCTCTTTAACTCCATGCTTACAATGAATCAAATCAATCAAAGTAATCTTAGGACCAATATTGTTTTGAAATTGTTGCATAAAAGCATTATCCAATTGTTGAAAAGAAAAGATATTGTAGACACCTAAAATTGTCATGTCTAATTAAATAAATATCTTTATTTATTTAATTATTTTAGCCTAATTCTTCTATTAATTAAATAATCTTTATTTATTTAATTAATTCATTTATCCTCTTCTAGCCTTATTTCTCATTTAAATAAATACATTTATTTATTTAAATTATCCTTTTTCTAAATTAAATAAATATTTTATTTATTTAATTGATCCCACTTCTTCTATTAATTAAATAAATCTTTATTTATTTAATTAATTCATTAACCTTTTCTACCTACGACACATGCCATTCATCTCTTAATTCCTACACTACCTACCCTCATTATTTTATTATTTTCTCTACCTACCCTCTAATCTTAGCCACATTGATCTTTTACACCTCTTAATCTTATCCCTCCATTTCTTATATTGTCTTCTATATAAGGGGATACTTCCTTCATTATCAACCCTAACTCCTAGACTACTCTAGCTTTGGAACTTTCATATGCGATCAAGCCTACTTGCAACCACATTTCCATTCTTTGTTGAGCTCTTATGCACACATAAAATCTAAGAGCAAATATATCAAGCAAGATCAATGGAGATAGGAAGAATGGAGATCCAAACCCTATTGGACATGTGATGGTATAATCTTTGTGATTTTATTTGATTTGTATTGTCTTAGGTAATCTTCATATGTTATGGTGGATCTTTGTTGTTGTTAGGCTAGGGTTTTGTGGTTGAATTCATTTAGTCTTTCAATATTGTTGTTTCCACTTTCACCATATACATTTTGGCACGCCTGGTGGGACGCTTGTCCCTTTTGCATTTAACATCTTTTGTTGCAGATTTTGTGTTTTTGAAGTGGCAGATCTGACATTTCCGATAATATTTCAACATATTCACGTTTGCACCTTTCGAGATTGCTTTTTTGAATTTCTATCGCGTCTGTGATATCTAGACTCGCATTTGCATCTTTGACACTAGTTTTTTTTTTTTTTTTTGCAGATTGCAGGTCATGTTTCTGTTCCAAAATCGCGTCTGTGAAGCCTTTAGACGTGTCTGTGTTTGGTAATCACATGTGTCCCAAGGACACATCTGTGTCAGATCTATGCACGTCTACATTTTTCTATAGCGTTTTTGTTACGTGAAATTGCGTATGTGTTTTAGCTTTTGCATTTTGGTTTGTTATCCATTTTTGGGGTTTTTATTTCGTCATTTAGATTTCAGATCTGGTTTATATTGAGCAGATCTAGCTAACAAATTGGTGCAGCTTGTCTTGAAAGAAAAATCATTTTTTTGAAGACCCCTATTTCACAAAGTCTTTTGGATCTAAAAATTTACCTAACTTGTGTGCTTGCAGGAAGGGACGATCATTTTAAACAATCCAAACTACTAACAAATCTTTGTTGCAGGACCTTGACAAGGATTTTTTCTTTTTGATCTTTATTGTGTACCTTGTTTTCATATATTATCAAACACTTCAATTGGTGCACTAAAATTGAACTAGTGTCTTTTGTGTCTTGGGCAATAGGCTCTTTTTTGTTTCATCTTTAGAGGGTCTGTCTCCCCATGTGGTCATTAGGACTACTAGTGAGGAGAGAACGACCCAAGTGGTAGCGAGGAAAAGCCATCCTCTTCTGAACGACTATAAACAACTGTATCCATAGTGAAAGCCATGGGTAACGTGTGCTGATTAGTTCATACCGACACTATGTCTCCCCATGAACCCGTTTGATCAAATTTATTTGATCAGTTGTAGGGCATAACCCCTACTGGATGGGAGCCTTCTGTATTTATAGAGTTGAAAGTGTTGCATGTATGGCAACATGAGCAGATGCCCTTACTAGCACCTTTTTGTTTTAGAAAGCCAAAATCCTTCTAGTTGTTGGGTCAGGAGGTCGAACCTCTAGAGCGACCCACACACATACGGTTCTTAGTAGAGATACAAAGTTTGCCACGGGGAGTTTTCATGGGGACTGATGCTTGGCTACCCCAAAGAAGTGAGTGCCGAGGGTGGAGCTAGTGGGGTCAAGCATCTAAGTATCCACTCTGAATAGCATAGCATCGGGGGAAACCCCATGTGAGATCAAAAACTATTGTCCTGGCCAACCATAAGAATTGTGCTTGTCTTATTTTGAACAATCAAACATTCAAGACCAAACATCAAAACATTGTGTCTTTTGTGTCTTCAAGTGTATGCAAAACATTTTACATCAAACAACACACTTTTCTTTGAGTCATTTTTGAGTCTAAACACTTGCAAACATTGAGTCTTCACCAACATTGTGTCCTCTTGTCATGGAAATACAGTCAAAATTTTAGATTGGGTCACAATAAACAACTTTTCGAATTGGAAAAATTGCACTAAGTTTTCAAAAACACGTCTATGTCTAACAAAATTGCATTTGTGTCATCTAGTCGCGTCTGTGAAGGGCAGAAATATGTTTGTGTTCTCTTCAGTAACATTCATTTACAAAACCTTAGAAATGCATCTATGTCTGCCATAACCACGTCTGTGTTATTAAATCATGTCTGTGAAGTATACAAGCATGTCTGTGTTCAGAATTGAAAAACTTTTAGAGTCCAACAAACAAGAACAGTCAGTTTCAGACTTATTGAGATTCCTTGGTTATCTCTCCGGGTTTTCATCTAGCATTCAGCCTATTTCTGGGTCTCACAAGGTCCATCATTGCTTTACACCTTGCATTACATTCATATTTGTCTAAACTTGAGTCAAAAGGTCACTTGCTTGTCCTCATCTTGCTTTGTCAACACACTACATACAATAAAATTTTGCTAAGTGGTCCCTCATCAAGGTCTATCACCTTTGGGTCTCATTTAGTCTTACTTAGATTCAAGGTCAACTTACCTCATCAAGAGAAACTGTCATCTCTTTGGAAGCCACACCTACTCTACTACATACATACTTGGTCTTACACTTTGGGCATTGCAAGTAAACCTCAGATTCATTTACATTCCATCCAACTCTTGGTCTTCCTACTCTTTTCCATTTTCATCTAGTCTCACACATCTTGGTCAAGACCTAGTTCATGGTTGAAACCCGTTCCCAAAAATCTAGGAGAGAAGCTAAAGAGGCTCAAGAGTCCGCAAACATGAGTTCCTATGAGTATGACAATGATGTCTTTTTCAATTCTAATCATACTACATTACTTGACATGGATGCCTATAGAAACATTCCAAATATTGAGAACATGGACACTATAAACAACAATGATACACACAATGACAATATGGAAGACATTTCAGTACATTCAGCAGAAGTGGAAGACTCCATTATGGATCCCCATTTTAATTGATTAGTTGAGGAAATAATGAGGAGAGATAGACAATATTTCTTACAAGTGATGGCACAAAGTGGAGCCAAGATCCCTCATGATTTTGACATGTCTCAAATAATAGAAAATCAACCTTTGCAACAACCTCACCTCAACATGGATCAAAGGAGGCCTAATAGTGGAGGCAATAGAGGACCACATATTATTCCTGAATCACCATCATCTTTGTTTCAAAAACCTGAGGTCCCATACACACATGGTCAAGCATATGATAATCACCTTCATAGACCATTATGGAAGTCTTATGCAGAAAAATATGCTCAACCAGATACCAATGCTAAGGACCAACCACCAAAGAAATTGGATATCCAAAGGCATGTTCAAAATTTGGACACAAGGAAACCCCATGTCAAATTTGGGGCATCACACTAGAACAAACTCATGACATGCCTGTAGAGTATGGTATACATGGACAAAATAGATATTTCATTCCTCATCATGACTCTATACAAAGTGGTCCTTATACGCATACGCAACATCACTATAGACCTCCTCCATATGAACATGTGTATGATCAATACCATCCATATATGCAACATGCTCCTCCTCCACCCGGTGGTTCAGGCATGGGGTATGGTCCAAGAAGTCGATCTCCACCTAAGAACAATTTGGAGCAGCAAATAAAGGACTTACAAAAGAAAATGGAGGACATAAATACACCAAAGACAACTTACACAATGAGAGACATATGTCCCTATCCATTTGACAAAAGCATTCCAATTCCTCCATTTCTTACACACTTTGTGACACTTAAGTTTGATAAGTACAGAGGAAAAGGGGATCCTAAGGCACATATAAGACAATTTTTTATAGCTTGCATTGAGGTAGCAGCAGAAGAGACATATTTGATGAGATTATTCCCACAAAGCCTAGGTGATCAAGCTATGGAATGGTTCTCCCAACTCCCACCTGGAATTAAGTCATGGGGTGACTTAGTAGAGGCATTTATCCAACATTTCTCATACAACATAGAGACAGACACATCAACCACTACTTTGTGCAACACCAAACAAAGGGATGGAGAGTCTTTTTCATCATTTTTACAAAGATGGAGGAATTTAGCCAGCAGATGCTCTTGTGAAATTCCACAGAAACAAATGGTAGAGATGTTCACCCAAAATGTTAACAAAGACATTGGTTATGACTTAAGAAAATCTTGTTTGTCCACCTTCAAGGATGCCATTGAAAAATGCTTAGCAACAGAGAAGGTCCTAATTGAACAAGGAGTCATTAAGATATTCAAAGAAAACAAAGAGGACTTTAAAGGAAAAGACAAACCAAGATTTTGGAAGAAAAACAAGAACACAATCAATGATGGTGTTGTGGATGCCAATACAGTGTGACCCAAAATCATTTTTTCTAGATCAAGCTCTACAAACAATCAAGTGAATACTCAAACAACTTCCAAGTCACGAAGGAAGTACACTCCATTGGGAGAACCACTAGAGTCAGTTTTCAAAAAACTAGTGGCAAACAAAATAATAACAATCCCAGATCTATCTCCATATGAACCAAAGGTTAAACCAAATTGGTGGAATGATGATGAGTATTGTGAATTTCATAAGAGAAAGGGTCATAAAACAAGAAGTTGTCATCGACTGAAGAACATCATACAAGATCTTATTGATACAAACGACATTAAGATCGAGGGACACTCATCCAATCAAGAACATGAAATGTTTAAAGAACCATTCCCAAAACATGACAAAGGAAAAGCCAAAGCCACAGATGACCAAACCAACTATACCAGAGAATCTTATAACTATGATTCAACTATCAATCACATTTTGATGGACAATTATGTCTCTACCATTATCATCAAGGACAAAATGCCTGAGAATTATACACAAAGACCCAAGATTGTCCTAAAAGGAATTGGATCTTCTTCTGAACCTACCTCTGAATGTAATGTTACAACCTGTCGAAGTAAATTCACTTTGCAAGGTGCTCTAGCTAAAAACACCTCATCAACCAAACCTGAGTATGACCTAGTAGAACAGTTAGGGAAGACACCCACGCTTATCTCCATCCTTGAAATTTTACGCATATCTCCCACACATAAAGCCATTCTTGACATAACTTTGAGAGACACTTATGTCCCTACTAATCTAAACGTGGACCAGTTTCAAGCCATGTTGGGATACCTTTTTGTTCCACACTCCCTTACATTCACAGAAGCTGACGACGCCTTCGTGAGCCAACCACATAATGTACCTTTACACATCGAAGCCTTCCTATGCAAACATTGAATAAAGTGAGTCCTGATAGATGGAGGAGCAGGTCTAAACATTTGTACATTGAGCACTATTAATATAATTGGGATATTCAAACAAAGTTGTGAATGCTACAAACAAAATTACCATCAAGGCATATGATGACAAAGAGCGTTCATCTAAAGGAACAGTCACTTTGCCCCTCAAAGTTGGGCCAGTTACAAAGGGTGTGGTTTGTCACATCCTAGAACTAGATCTCACATACAACATATTGCTAGGACGTCCATGGATTCATGAGATGAGAGAAGTCCCATCTACATATCATTGATGTATCAAGTTCCCACACAATGGAGTTGAAGTGACCATCAAAGTGGATCCAAATCTGTTCATATATTGCAATAACCTACAACATAGATCAGAAATAACAATACCAGTCAATCGAGAAGTTGTTCCATCTTCAACATATGTGGATCGAGAATCATTGAAATCTTCTACATCAGAACAAACAGAGCTCAAAGAGAAATTCAAGGTTAAAGACCTAGGATGTGGTGAGTATATCTTTCATGTTGATCAACTCCCACTATCTCCTAAGACATTCAGTCGACAGGAACAACCTACAAATAATCTTCAATGCCAAGGAATTGGGTGTGAACCACTTGGTGTTGTGGCTACTAAGTCTGAATGCAAATCTCCTCTAGTGGTGCAAGCAACTCTTGATATCAATAGTCCTAAGAGTGGTTCCAACAAAGAATTTGTTGAGCATATCGCCATCTCTCTTGAGAACTCACATAGCTTTACCATATCATCCACTCATTCCATTTCCACTCCTTTCCCAGACTTGGATCAAGAAGAATTACAAAAGCCCTTACTAATTGGGGATCACAAATCAAGCTTTGAAAAGAAAAATCTAAAAGTAAAAAATAAAGAGAAGTCCTTTAGTCCACATCAAAATCAAAAGCTATTGGATTCTGCAAAAATCAAAGTCAAGGATAAAACTCCTATGAAGAAAAAATAACAAGAGTTGATCTCCCCTAATATCAAAATAACTGGGGGCAAAAGTTCTACAATTTTAAGTCAAAAAGCATACTTGTTGATCCTAAGTCTCCATCATGCCATCCTACTTTCACTTCTTTTCACAATCATAAGCCTTCATCACTCATCCACTTATTCCACACATCCTTTCCCTTCTATCAATTCATCATGGACCTTTAATGGAGCTTACTCAAAGGAATTTTTTGTCAAGGATGCCCAGACTTCTTTAGGTGACAGGCATATGGGCCTATGTAGTCCACACACTAGTAATTCTATCTCAGTTCCTTTATCAAGGAAGACAGTCACTCGAGCTACATATCATTCAATCAAGCAACAATGTAGCTACAATCACAAGGTAAAGCCTCATATATTTGAGGTAGGTGATTTAGTTCTCAAAGAGAATCCAAGAAATCAGCAAGACAGGGAGAAGAAGGGCAAGTTCAAACCAAATTGGCTCTGTCCTTACATCATTACAAAAGTTTATGGATCTAGTGCATATCAGCTCTCAAACCCAAAGGGTGAACCTTTGGGGGATCCTATCAATAGCATGCACCTTCGTAGGTTTTACATATAGCTCTTCAGAATATCCTAATCCAAAAATACAAAAAAATCATAAAATATCAAAAAAATACAAAAAAATCAAAAAAATTCAAAAATACAAAAAAAACCATAAAAATAAAAAGTAAAGAAAAACATTTAGTCCAATGGTGAAAACCACTTCGGTGGCACCTTGGGCAAGTACCATGGTGAAAACCGGATCACCGACGCCATGTGTAGAGACATTCCTCCTTCCTCCTTTAGGATTCCATTTCATCCTTTCACTTCGCACACACTCACAGCCTATCCATCCATAATAAACATACCCATTCCCATCATGGCTTGTCATTGATCTACCTAAGATTGGTTAGCCATTCATAATAACATTCCTTTTCACCCCTTTCCATCCATAATAAATCAGCTCCTATTTGTGGCTAAGGCAAATCCTATGCCTAGTGATGGGTGTGGAACTAAGTGCATCACATGTTTCGAGGAGTACAGTTTCTTCCAATTTTCTTCAGTCTATCTGCGCATAATCCACAATAAAGCAACATTTGCATCACAATCCGCAATAAAGTATTAGTTGCATGGATTCAATTAGTTTCAGATGAGACACAAGCAACAATGGGCTTCAACAAAGTAAATCTTTCAACAGACTTAGACAACATTATGGTTCAGTGCTATCTATCTTTTTGTGAAAGTAAACATTGTGACCATAATCAAATAGACTTATACAAGTGACAAGAGACACTAAAATTAAGGACTACAGTGGATGTTGTGTCGAGTCTTTGTTTTCTTTTGATTTTATCTTTTGGTGACATGTCTTTTAGCTTTTCCAGGATATCTTTGACTAGAGATTCTATCTCCATGATGTCTTTGACTAGAAAGGTGAGGATGGGGTATCGTCACCTATTTTTCTTTTGTTGTATGTGGATTGTCTCTTAGTAATGCTATGACTTGTCCAAGGATATGAGGACACTATGAGTCTAGTGTGAACTAGTACATTCCTTGTTTGCAACTGCCTTATCTCCATGCAAATAGGTACAATGACGTTCTGGGTCAAACATATGCCTCAATTGTCATAACCTATTTTTCCATAATAAATCTCAATGATGATAACACACAAGAAGCTCTTTCACTTTCATATCTTCTATCTTCCATCCCCCTTTCTTGATTGACTTCCATCGTCCTTCCTGAGTCTGTGTAGCCTGCTATCACACGATTGAGTATAATGACACACCAAAAACATTTGCATTTCATGTAGTTGCACCTACATTACCATATATTAAGCATATCATACATACATATAGATATCACAATTGCATCACATCCTGCACACAACACATGTTAGCACATTTTACATTTTCATCATGTAAATAGTTATTTGCATTATCATATTCATCTCTATTTCATACATTTACATTCACATTTGCATAACATATAAAACATAAAAGAACATAAATATTGCATAGACATATACATCATGAAACATATAAAAGCATCACATAGGTACACATGCATATAGCTTCTACAAGGATGAATCTCATATATATATATATATATATATATATATATAATCATAAGTGTCATGATACAATAATGTCAAAATCATACGGATACAATCACCTGAAGGTGTCATCATACAAAATGGTACAAAACTGATACATAGGGAGCCCTCTAGGCTATGATGAACTCCCTCCCTCAGAGCCAACTGGCCTCGACGGAGTCCGAGCCCTAGAAGGACCCACCTTGAGATCATCTCTCATGTCCCCTCTCTTTGGTGGTAGTGGAGGACCCATGACCCCACCGCTTGATGCATGTCTCCTGTCCCTCCCTCTAGTAGTCATTGATGTTCATGATGGTCTCCAGAACCTCCTAGCCCACTACTCTAGTAGCACTGCTCCATAGTATAGGTCTCTCCAGTAGCCTATCTCCTCCCTGGCTTGAAGAACATAGGCATATCCAGCTCCTGTGTCCTCTGCTGCCTATCTCCCTACCCTCAGTGCTATCTCAACCTCTGTATACCACTAGATAGCTTGATCCCTCTCCCACTCAGTATCCCTTAGCTGCATCCTGAGCCTATCCGTCTCCCGCTCAAGATCCTCGATCTCATCTTCCTGTCCTTGACAGATCTCCCTCAAAGCTAGTAACTCATCCTCCTCCTCTCCCCCCTCACCCTGTTCCTGTACCTATGGCTGCCCCTGTCCCTGTCCATGTCCCTGTCCCTGTCTGGGAACCTGTGCTGCTGGCACCTGTAAATGCAATCCACCTCTGCCCCTCACTATGTGACCTTGTCAAGCCTACCTCTCCTCTCCACCCTCTCTCCTTGGAGCCACTCTCCTCTCTCCTACTGCACCCTGCCTCCTCCATCAGCCTCTACCTCTACCATCTCCATCTATCAGCTCCCCTAGATCTGTTAGTCATGGAAATGGATGCTTTGCACAATGTGCAGTATACTCTGCATCCATCCATGCATCCTCTATCTCTAGCCACATATCCCAAGGCAAGGGAAACATCTCTACTAGCTACATCATTACCTGATCATAAGATAACAATGGCCCAAAGTGCGCCTGATCTCTCACTGTCCGAGCATACATCTCGGAACCCCGTGGCATCTGTTGTATCCTGCCAAACTGCCTACCCACCATATCCACCAGCTGCCTCTCAAGAACATATGGCATCCACCCAATCAAATATTTTCTCCTAAACACATATGGCAGCTCCACTATGTCATCCTCCCACTCCTCGCACTCTCGGTACGACCTCCATAATACAATGTCAATCTCATCAATGACCCTACACCAGTACTCTCATCTCCCAATCTGTGGCTGAGATGTAATCATATCATACACATGTACAAAACTGCGCCCATGGCCCCTAACTCTTAAATGAATTGGTCATGTCACCGGAAGATGCTCATATGCCCACACCTACAACAATGTCACTCTGCAGCCCAATCCTACTGATCCATGGTATACAAACTGATGTAACTCATAGTACAAGTGTGCCAGCAGACACTCTCCCCATGCAAACCTAGTGTGCTCTGTCACTAATGTCTCTAGTGTCCCCCCCATCCCATAGCCAATCCTCGTGTAGCCCTCTAGACAGAGGAACCCACTAATCACTCCTACCAGTACTGCTAGTAGTGCTAATCATGTCTATGTCATGGTATCCCAAGCCACGTGTCCAGCCCTCATCTCCAGTCCCAGATCCTAAAACACTCATCTCAGTGCATCCCTGTCTCCATCTCGATTGTAGGGTACTAACTCCCTATCAATTGGTATCCTCAGTATCCTATAAACATCCTCTAAGGTGACTATCATCTCACCCATCGGCAAATGAAACTGCAAGTCTTTGAGTGCCATCTCTCAGCTAGCGCAGTTAGCAACCCCATGTTTGCCTGAAACTCAGGCACATACAAGATATGTCGCAGGCCCATAGCATGAACCATTGTTCTCTCCTCAACTGTCAACTCTTCTCATAAACTCTGAGTCAACAAGAATCTCTCTCATGACTCCAATATAGATAGGTCCTCCTGTAGTCAAGCAAATCAACTGTGTCAATCATAGTGGCATTCCTTGTTCATCACAAAATGCTGCTTTTTATCTTAGTGCTTATGGTACTATATCCTAGTGACACTCCCTCTTAATCACAAAGTGTTGCTTTTTATCCTAGTGACATTCCCTGTTCATCACAAAGTGTTGCTATCAATCACAGTGGTACTCCCTATTCATCACAAAGTGCTGCTTTTTTTCTAGTACTCCATGTTCATCACAAAGTACTATGTTTTGGCATTCCCTATTCATCACAAAGTGCCTCCATCTATCCTATCCTAGGGCCTCTGCTTGAGTGTATCCTCCTGAGTAGTTTCCTGATTGGCAACGTATTTTCTATCACAAAATTGTCAATCCTAGCCCTATCTGCTCTCCTAGTCTTCCCTAGAGGATCTGCTTGAGTGTATCCTCTCAGCAGCTTATCCAATCGACAACGTATATTCATCATAGAACTACCGATTTCACCTAGAAGACATAAACACACCTTTATGACATAAACGTGCTTACATACTGCACATATGCGTCTTCTCTACACAGACGTGCTTGACATACATAGATGTGCCTCTGCTCTGCATAGATGCACCCATATAGCATAA
Organism: Cryptomeria japonica; assembly: GCF_030272615.1. Lineage (NCBI taxonomy): Eukaryota > Viridiplantae > Streptophyta > Pinopsida > Cupressales > Cupressaceae > Cryptomeria > Cryptomeria japonica. Next base: position 184,420,293 of record NC_081405.1, read on the forward strand.
ACACGCCTGAAATACATAGATGCGCTCGCATTTGACATAAACACCTTTGCATTCCTAGACATGCTTGGTACAAACATAGACGCGCCTAGCCAACCTAGACGCGGCTGGCACCAGCACAGATGCGCCTTAGCATTTTTTTGACCTTTCTTGACATATCCTAAAATGCATTAAAAGCACTACCTAACATGCATTTATGGCAACATTTATTGCGACAAATTACAAGGAGGTTTTGTGGTACTTACGGGCTCTCCTGCATCTGTTGGCCTCTAAAATCGGCAAACGCGATCAAATCTATGAACCAATGCCATCGCTGCTGACTGTTGCTGCTCTATTCTCTCTCTGCACTTTGATCTCTTGGATGTGTGGATGACAACGAGGATGTTTTCCCCTCATGGTCTATCTTATAGATTGCCCTAGCCCTATTCAGTCTTCTTTGTCCCATGACTATGTCACTCCATCCAGTCAGACCATTCTCGCCTTTCTCTCTTATCGAGAGATTGTTTGCAATCTTTTCAAAAAAAATCATCCAATCTCTCGAGGGGGCATATCATTCCCATCTTGGGGCAACTTTGTATTAGTTTATCTTATCTTCTTTGAAACAACGCGACAAGCTGCATTGTCTCAAAGAGGGGCAAAATGTAGACACCTAAAATTGTCATGTCTAATTAAATAAATATCTTTATTTATTTAATTATTTTAGCCTAATTCTTCTATTAATTAAATAAATCTTTATTTATTTAATTAATTCATTTATCCTCTTCTAACCTTATTTCTCATTTAAATAAATACATTTATTTATTTAAATTATCTTTTTTCTAAATTAAATAAATATTTTATTTATTTAATTGATCCCACTTCTTCTCTTAATTAAATAAATCTTTATTTATTTAATTAATTCATTAACCTTTTCTACCTATGACACATGTCATTCATCTCTTAATTCCTACACTATCTACCCTCTCATTATTTTATTATTTTCTCTACCTACCCTCTAATCTTAGCCGACCATTTATCTTTTACACCTCTTAATCTTATCCCTCCATTTCGTATAGTGTCTTCTATATAAGGGGATACTTCCTTCATTATCAACCCTAACTCCTGGACTACTCTAGCTTTCAAACTTTCATATGCGATCAAGCCTACTTGCAACCATATTTTCGTTCTTTGTTGAGCTCTTGTGCACACATAAAATCTGAGAGCAAATATATCAAGCAAGATCAATGGAGATCCAAACCCTATTGGACATGTGATGGTATAATCTTTGTGATTTCATTTGATTTGCATTGTCTTAGGTAATCTTCATATGTTATGGTGGATCTTTGTTGTTGTTAGGCTAGGGTTTTGTGGTTGAATTCATTTAGTCTTTCAATATTGTTGTTTCTACTTTCACCATAAATAGATATAATAAGGGGACAAAGAACAATACTATTGAAAAGCTTTATCCCTAAGGGTTCTAGTAAACAATTTAGGAGTAAATTTTTGGTCATGAGCAAAATCACTACACAAAGATTAAAATGTTTTCACATGAGTCAAGGGATCACCTTTTCCATTGTACAACTCCAATTGAGGAACTTCCATATGCTTAGGAGGGACAACATGAAAAATGTCATTAGATAATAGGCTTGCTACATAAAATGTAGGGATCTTAAACTTGTATTGAGTGATGGAAGCTAATTGATGTTGTAAGGATGTAATAGTTTTGGCTAAGTTGTTAACAGTTGCTTCAATAGAAGGATTGAAATTGGACATATTGGATTGCGATTGAGGAGTAATATTGTTGTATGTGGGTGGAGTTTGAGAATAAAGAGCTAGAATACTATGGTATGTGGGTATGGGAGATGATTGTGATACAAATGGAAGACTCACAAAAGGAGGGATGTAAGAATATTGATCAATAAGATTGGGCCCGCATGACTAACATGTGTAGGATTAACATTTTGTGTGGAAATAGTCATGATACAAGATGTAAATGTAGGAACAGTAGGCAAGGATGTAGGCATAGGAATAAAATGATTGACTTGAATTTAATAGTTTGAGAGTAACCAAGGACTTCAACACAAATTTTGATTGGCATGATATTAGTGTCAGCAATATGAGCAAGGCCACGCAAAAAATCAACACCAATTTTATCACTTTGCACCATTATTTTTAATCCTTCAATCAATGGGATTGCCTCACTTTCTAGGTATTGTTGACTCATCCATTGTTGAAGATTTTCAAATTCATTGTCAATATTCTCCAATTGGTCAATGGTAACCCTAGTGAGTGATTTGTCCACATCATGATAATTAGAGGAGAATGAGGATAAATGATATCATTTGTTGGGTTAGAGGAAGCACCATCATTCTCATGAAATAATCTATCCAAATTGGGCTCCATAGCCTTAGTAGTTAAACCTTGGGAAGCCTTAACTATATGACTTCTTCTCATGAGAATATTGTATGTAGGACTAATGGTAACAAAACTCATGCACAAAGGAGGGAAATTTGAATGCATAAATTGAAAATTATGATTAAACAATGCAATTTATTGTAACAATGGTTGATTAACCAATTAATTAAGTAATTTGAATTATGATTTTGAATGATAAATGTCTCTAAATCATAGCATAACATGTCATAATAATCATATCTGAAAATAAAATTGAAAAATAATGCAACCCACAAGTTAATTTTAGAATTATAAATTAGGGTTTTTGTGAATTTAACCTCTAAATTTATATAGTTCAATTGAAAATGAGATCTATGAGTGAAAAATTGAATTTGAAAATGCATGCAAATCAGATCTAAGACAATAAATCAAAATTATGCAACTCACAAGTTTAATTTTAGAATTATAAATTACGGTTTTTGTGAATTTAACCTTGAATTTAATGTAAGTAAATTAAAAACAAAACTTATGAGCACAAGTTTGAATTTGAAAATGCATGCAAATTAGATCTAAGATCACAAATTAGAAATTAGGGTACAAGAAGTCAGGCTCACCAAAATTGTAAAGGTTGGAAAATTTGGGTTAGGGTTAAATTAAGATAATAAAACCACTACGTGACCTAATTCACCATTATATCTGGAAGGAGAGAGAATATAATAGATGTAGCCTCAAAAAACTGAGATTTTGATAAGATTCTATCTCCTTTGGGTAGGATTTTTCTCCTTCCTAAATTGAATTGGATTATGTGTTTGATAATTAGGGTAAAATAGGTGATAATTGAAGTATTCTGATAGAAATAGTAAGCTACAACTATCACACGGAGTCACCAACTTGGATCTAGGCAAAATAAGCAATTTGGAATCTACTCTTAGAAGTTCGACCTAATTTTTTGGGATCGGGTAGATCAATTCGCCATGGTCCTCCGAATTTTTCGTTGTCTAAAGTTGAACCTATTCATCTCTATGAACTTTATCAATCCTCCCGAGTGCAACTTTGTACTTGTTCCTGCACATAGAAAGAAAGGAAAAATTGTTGGGGGAATAGGGGTTTTCCTTAGGTCAAACCCCGATTTTGGAATTAACCTTGGAATTGAATTAATAAATGTAAATGAAAGACAATAGTAAAATAATTTCCTTTTGAGGGAAAGGCTGAAAATGATTGAAACACTAATAATATACCTCAATGAAGTTTTGTTTGACCATTTCATGTATGTTGTCTTCATAAAACATAGACCATGGATGTCATCTTCAATGTCTAAAACTTGACTTCACTTTTGCTCCAATGCTTGATGAAAGACTAATTGCTTGCTCACTTGAATTTAGGATCTCATTTTTTTCCTTTTTAAATTAATTAGATGATTGATTAGGTTTAAAATGACAGGGGTAGACATCCTTTTATACTTTCTTGTCAAAAAACAAATTGAATTTTTGACACAAGCCAACATGGGATCTAGGTCCCCATTAAAATTATGTGACCGTTATGAGGCTCCACATTGGGCCCTTTTTGAGAGAACCATGGAGTTGGGCGTCATGGTCCTAATTTAGGACCAAGATGCCTAGTACCATGGCCCTATAAATTAGGGCTTTAGTTGGGGGAGATTGTGAAGGTGGTGAAAAATCATGTTTGATAGTTTTATGAGCGAAATCAGCACTTCAATCAGGTCTCAGAAGCCGAAGTGCCAAAGTGAGGTCCAAGTGAGAAATTTTTTATAAGAAAGTATGATTTAGGATACTACAAATACCATGAATCCTTTAGTACTCTATGCATTTTAGTATCTCTTCACATTCTTTCTTCACATTGAATTTTCCTCTACACCAAATGCAATGTGGTACACTTTAGAAACCTTATTTGATAAGAAGGATGAGTTAAGGGATCACTGGTTGGAGAATGAAAGTATTCTAGAGTTAAGTCCTACCAATTTTGACACCATAGTGTGAAATCAAGAAGGATGACAATAAATTGATCTGGAGTATTCTTTTTAAGCTTGTTTCTAAATATTTGATATATATATATATATATATATATTGTAGATTTATGCTACAAAATGTGCCCTAGCTTCTACTTATAAAATGCCTTATCTAGATGAATTTGTTGTAAAATTCACTAGAGAGAAAGACAAATTGGTTATGTGAAGTAAAATTAAAGACTCTATGTCACATGCCTTAGCTATTTATCAAGGCACAAAAGAATAGAAAGAGTCTAGCAAGGATGATAAGAAACAAAAGGACCAAGGAAAGAAGAAACAAAATCGGAAACCTTATACTTCAAAAGTAGGTAATCATACTTCTTCATCAAAACATGAATAACATAAGAAGGATAAGGTCAAGTGTTGCTACTGTAAGATGACTGGCCTTGATGAAAAAGTGTTTAAAGAAAATAAGTTAAAAAAATTCATATCTTCTAAAAAAGAAAAATATCAAGGTGTAATGGTTGGAAAAATAGGAATTAGGGTTTCACTAAGTAAGTCCACTAAGTAGCCCAATTAACCAAATTATATTGAAAGAGGGTTGAATCCAATAGATCTAGGCTCAATCGTAATGGGAAAGAGACTAAGATTCCAATTGGATTCAACTAGTTATTGTTAATTATCCTCTTTCTAATTTGAATTTGTAATGTAATTATGAAATTAGAGTAAAATGAGGGAGTATTGAAGTAATATAAAAGAAACAATAAGCTATTGATGTCCCATAGAACCATCAACTAAGATCTGAGAAAAATAAGATGTTTAGAACATGTCCTCATAAGTTTGGCTTGATTTTTTGGGACCAAGTAGCACATATCTGCCTTCGTCCTCCAAATTTTTTTCATTGAAAGCTAACCTATTCATCACTGTTGACTCTATCAGATATCCTGAGTAAAAATCCACACGTATTTCTTGTTCCCAGAATGAAATGGAATGATGTTGGGAAACAAGAGTTTGCCTAAGCCAAACCCCGATTTTGGAATTAACCATGAATGAAATCATGTAAAATATTAAAATAAATATTAAGGAGATATACCTCAGATCTATAATTCTTGATGATGATGAAATTTTCTTTGAAGGTTATCACAAATGTTGAATGTAATGGCATGACAGACACATGAACGTGAAAAACCCTACTTACACACACAAGTTTGTATGAAGATTAATGTAACTTTTCTTCATTATGCTTGAATGATGAATATGCAGCCTTGGATCTCTAAAAATTCTTGATGATGAATTCTTTATGGATGCATGAATAATTGGGATGGAGTCTTAGATCTAAAATAGATTGATAGGATGTCTTTATATATATTTCCCTAGGTAATTTACCGATTAGTCCGACCTGCAATAGTCATGTGTAGCCTTGGGAATCAAATTCTATCGGGGATATATAACACCTACCCCATTTTGAATTGGGGACCCTTTGGAAGGAACTAGAAAATTTTGAGGAACCCTGGTCCTTCCACAAGAAAGACAAAAATAAGAAGCTAATAGGGAGGGCATCCCATGGTAGGACCCATCAAAGGGTGTACATGGCATCAAAGTTGGATAATGGAGGTTCAACCAACCCAGAGAGGATGAGGATAGGACACACCAAAGTCAGAGCACAAACATGAGATGTAAATTTGACTGGTGATAATTTATGATGCTACATTTAGCCCCTACATTAATGGGAGTATGAGTCTATGCAAATGCTAATTTTGAGGAATGAAGAACCCAATCTTAGGATCTTAATTCACACAACCTTATGGATCTTATTTCACACAATCTTATGCAAGGACACACAAAAAAAGACAAGGACAAAAGACATGAAAAGACAAAAGACACACCACACAAAACACAAAAAGGCTCCAAGTCAACTACTTAAAGAGACCTTGATAATCAAAATATCTCAGCCGCTAATATCATTCTTAGAATGCTATCACAAGAACACAAGTGATAACATAAAAAGAGAAATAAAATGCATCAAATGATAACCATGAGCCACAAATAGAAAACCTATGAGCTCATGGAGAAGAGAAAAGGGAGAGGACATGGATTCCATAGGCTAGTTATGTTTTGCTAGGTTATCCATGTTGGGTAGGAGAGTTGGAATAGTCTAGTTGTGTTTTGCTAGTTCCACTCATCCTATTGCATATGATATTGTCTAGTTTCAGGAGTAAAGCATATAAATTTGTTTTGTCTGGTTTCAAGTATGAAACAACTTATATAAGACATGAAATGAAAGTGCAAATGTATTTGGTTTTAAGAATGAAAAATCTCACATAAGACTTTGTTTTGTCTCATTTTGAGTCTGAACACCCCATATAAGACAAATATATGCATCGTTTCAAGAACATCTTGTGTAAGGCTTTGTTTTGTCTTGTTTCGAGAATGCGTATCCCACATAAGACATATATTAATGTTCCATCTAGTTTCAGGCATAAAGCATCTCATATAAGATTATTTCTATCTAATTTTGAGAATGAACACCATGTGGAAGACATGCAAAATATAGTATAAAGAAGGTTATATCCTATGCGCTCCCCCTTAAGATGTCAACATAGACCTATGTTGATGTCTTAAGGAAGCTAGAAACAAGGATACACACCTTCAACACCAAGGAGATATCATTTTAGGAAACAATGTCCATAAATCCAAGCTAAAGAAGCATTACTCTTACAAGCAAGGACAAGATAGTTGAAAAAGAGATATCTTGAAAAAAGTGTAAAGGGAATCCTTGGAGGAGAAGAGATATTTTCTCAAAAACATCTACCTCCGAGAGGAGACTTTTGAAAAAAATAACATCATCAACCAAAAGAGAGGAAGGAGAACAAGAATACATACCTTCCCCCTATTGCTAAGTGAAAGGTATTCTTGATGAAGGATGACACACTTTTGACCCAAAGTGAATGGTTTGTTTATAATAGATATACATTGCCAAGTGTAGAAGAGGTTTTAGTCAGGGATACACACCTCTTACAAAACAAAGAATCCTTGAGAAAACAAACAACTCCACACAAGGAATGGCATCATCTAGTGAGCAAACAACATTCAACAAAGGAAAAGTATACCCTTAGAAAGGGTAGGAAATATTAATGCCCCCCAAGTGTAAGGAAAATGAGAAGGATTACACAACATCTAAGGAGAGATTTATTCATAATAGATGTACCATTTGAAGCAAGTAATGGGTCCTAACCTAGGAACACACATGTAATCGCATGAAGGATAATTTTATGCAAGAAAGGAAATCGTGTTATGCAAATTCAACTATAAAGAAGAGGTAATTTTCAAATAGAAAGAGACAATTGAACATATATTGCCCCACAAGCGAGGAAAAAAGGAAGAAATATGTTTCTACCCCAAGATGTTTGTTATTGAAAAAGAATCACCACTCATGAAAAAGAGCCCCCAATGTAGTTCACTACTAGTTTCATAGGGTGAGGAGCAACATGATAGGGTGAATGGAATGCTAAGGCACTACCTCTTCACCAAGAAAAAGTGCAATATTGGTTGCAAGAGATATTTGATCTCTATCATATTGGTCTTGAACAAATTATTTAAAGGCTTTATAATTTCCAAGAGAATGAGAATAACCACAATGAAAAAGACAATGTTCACCACCTTATTGTAAGGAAACTTGCAGCCAACTTTATGACAATTTCTACATAACCCATTAAAATTTTAATCAAATCAACACGTAGAAGCCATATGCAAATAATAGACAACATACCCATGAAAATGTGACATGATCTATATATCCTATGAAAACCCTAATGAGGGAAAAACCTAGCCTCCAAAAGCATCATCCACCATGTATTATCAACAATGTGTCCATTACAATACAACTATGGAAAGCTTTCAAAAACCCGACCATAACCAAGCATTCCATGTGACCAAACATGAATCCACACATCCCATGCCATGCTTCCTCCTTTACAAATGCTAACCTAGCTAACTCAAACAACTACCCTTGCGGTGCTTTTATAGAAACAAGCAACCACAAAACCACCAAGTGGTATTACATCAAAACCATGTGACAATAAAATATAATATTTTCCTACCTACCCTTGACCCACATTTAATATTGGGCACTTCATCACAATTACATTCCCTAATATTAAATAAATACAATATAATAATACCAATGTGTCAATACAACTCAGCAAGTGGTTACAAGAATATTCTAAGAGAATTTCTAAATGTTGCTCATGCATCTAGGTGCTCCTAGGTGCAACAATACAATATAATATTATAATATAATTCCATGCCCACCTCACACAATAATAAAATAATACAACAATGAAACATTATTATGCAAGGTGCACAACACCATTTTCCCAACACTTTTTTATGCTTATAGTTGTGATTGAGTCTAATGAAAGGAAAAACAATGTTCTTATCATACTACAATCTCCAAAAGATTCTAGTAGCTAACTTCTCTTGATCATCAATAGGAGTAGGTCTTGTCTCTTGAAATGTAGGACAAAGGTTGCTAGAAGGAGGAGGATTGTCTTCCATGATTTTGATGGTATCATTATTAATGATTTCTTGTATTCCCTTTTGAAAATCAAGACAATCATTGGCATGGTGATTCTGGGTTTGATGATATGAGAAAAAAGGGATATTTGAGGGAGAAGAACCTTTAGATGGATGATAATTTCTATGTCTTGTAAGATACTCTGTAAACATTTGAATTTTAAGAAGATCATCCATAGGTGAATGTTGAGGATATCATAGAGCTTTGTTACTAGCTTGGGAAGGAGGGTTTATAGGGACTTTAATTCCTTGTTCATATTTTCCAAGTCCTTGTCCTCTATAACATTGTTTTGAGATTGTGTTATAACCACTCCTATAAGAATGTTTCAATTGTGAAGAAGAAGGACTATTATCATGAATTTATTTAAAATTTGTAGTATAAGGGCACATGGAAGGATCAAAGGGAGAATTATATGAATAAGGAATATCCTTTTTAGGGAATTTCTCCTTTCTATCATCATTATTCATATCCTCTTTGATAGGTTGAGAGGAAATATCCTTATCATCTAAGGCTTCATTTTTGCTTAATGTTATATGAGGAGTTAGGTCATGAATAAAATTCATAACATCATCTTCCCTACAAATTTTTTGATGACTAAGATTAGCTCTAAGATAATTAGGAGGATGTAAAGGGATTGGTAAGAGAGCATGTTGATCTTTCCCCCATAGCTTGCACTAGAGTATGCCTATGAGAAGAGGATGGTGTCATGTTGGTCTTCATTGATTGCTCTCCATTAGAGAGATCATTGATAGGATTATTCTTTTTTCCTCATTCACATTAGATATCCAAGGAGAGGTACAAGTGTTAGCTTTTCCAATGCCATATTTAGGATTATAATTGTCTACAAAAGCCTTTATGTGATCTACACATGTAATACATGTTATTAAAAATGTCATCATAAAACAACATATAACATGGATAAAAGCTTTGAGATATGATTGGCAAATATGAAATGTCTTAGAAACCCTAAAAATGCAATATACAAAAGTACTATGAATGAAAAGAAGCAATGTAAAATGAAAGAAGCCATTATCCAACACATGATTATGATAAATGTAACTAGAAAGAAATGTAATTATATGTGAAATAGAAAAAAAATTAGATTTAGTTTAAATTTCATTATGAGTGCCAAAATTCAGATATGAAAATATAAGTGAAAAATTATGCAACCCACAAGCCAAAATTAGTAAAATAAATTAAGGGTTTTATGAAAATAAGCATTAAATTTATGTAATTATGATCTATGAGAGCATAATTTATTTTTGAAATACCTAAAAATCAGATCTGAGACCACAAATCACAAATAAGCATGAAAGGAGTCAAGTTCACTAAAATGTAATGGTTGGAAAACTACAAATTGGGGTTTCACTAAATAGCCCAATTAACTAGATTACATTGAAAGAGGGTTGAACCCAATAGATCTAAGCTCAATCCCAATGGGAAAGAGACTAATATTTTGATCAGATTCAACTACTTATGGTTAATTATCATCGTTATAAGTTGAATTTGTAATGTAATTGTGAAATTAGAGTAAAATGAGGGATTATTGAAGTAATCTGGTGGAAACAAAGCCAGAGTAAAAGCACAAAATTGTGTCACGTTTCAGGCCAACTTATCAGCACAAGTGAATTTAAGTACTTTTAACTAAAAATTAATTTTATCAAAACATATGGTCTATGTAGATTCATTATAGCTAATTTATATATGGTCCACAACTTTTCCAATTGGAAAACTCTATTAAATGTATATTTTATACTTTAGGTCTAATTACCAAAAAGAATAAAAAATTTTAAAAAACTCGATGTTTCAACAACTCCTACTCTTATAAATAATTTTTTTTTGAAATGTAAAAATACCATTTTACAGATCTATAAGTGAATTTTCCAATATATATATATTTTAATTAGTTTTTATATTTTATATATTTTTTTTTATTGAAAGTAGGTCATCAACACTAAAATATAAGGTTGATTATCTTGTCAAGGAAAAATACTAAAATTTATTTAAAATTTTTGAAAAAAATATGATGCAATAGAGAAAAGAATCTATTTATAGATGATAGAATTCTTTTCTAATTTGGATAAATAATTAAGAAAAAAGGTGGCGACAATTGAAAAGAGTTATATTTCGGCACATGCAACTTTTCAAATTTATTGAAAAATATATATTTATAAAAAATAGTAAAAAAATATCCATGCACTAAAGTTTCAAGTTATCAATATACACAAAATAAATTGAAGAAAAAAAACATAAATTTTACTAAACAAAGTGTGGCGGCTTGTGTAACTTCAATTTCAACATTTTATCAGCAATTAAATTATAATGTTTACTTTATAAAAAACTAGTTTCAAATAATTTTTTAATTTTTTGTTAAAATTACAAACATAAAATAGAGAAAAGAATATAAATTTTATTAGTTTACATGATTTCAAAATTCAAAAAATATATTTCACTTTCTATTGATTTAATTTAAAAAGTTGAATCAACATTGACCATTTCCTTTATAAAAGCGTGACACAACTTTGTACTTTTACCTACCAGTGACTGAGATTTGGAAAAATAGGATGTTTAGAACTTGTTCTCAAAATTTCGGCATGATTTTTTAGGACCAGGTAGTACATATCCTCCCTGGTCCTCCAAATTTTCCACCGTCGAAAGCTAACATATTTGTCATTGTTGACTCTGCTGGATTACATGAATACAACTTGACACATGTTTCTTGCACATAGAAAGAAAGGGAAATATGTTGGGGAATAGGAGTTTTCCTTAGTCAAACCCCAGTTTTAGAGTTAACCATGAATGGAATAATGAAAATATTAAAATAAATAATAAGGAGATATACCTTAGATCTGCAAATGTTGATGATAATGCAATGCTCTGTCGGTTCCCAAAATTGCAAGTCTGTGAAACTCTAAGAGTATGCCAAGCTCTATGGTCAAGTTTGACCATTAACTCTGGCCAACGAATAGAATGAACCAATATGGTTGCAATTCCTTTCTTGTCAGGCTTTGCTTGGCCTAGGTGGGTATACCTTGAGAATATATATAGCAAGTTATAGTTATATAGAGAATTTTTTTTGTATATGATCTGCTAATATACAAGTTAGTTTGTACTCCTATGACAAGAAAATAAAGGGAGTTAAATGTATGTGTGTAGTTTAAGCTTTTGTGATTGGTTTCTTCCTTCCACTGGGCAATGAAGTCAATTTCTACTTCCTCAATGGTTTTGCATCACTTTGTTAGACAATTTTTACATCAATATCTTATATGAATCTTCCAATTGTTTGCTCATTTAATGAAATGAGTTGTATTTTTTTACTATGACTTATCTAAATGAATGCAATCCCTCCCTGAGAGAACCAAGCAAATAAACCATAAAGAAATACGTTTTTAATCAACCTGAGACACCCTTGCTATTCAAATCAATATGAAATATAAATTCCACATATAGAAATATCAAACAACCTTGGTTACTTTAACCAATATGACAGATGAAACCAAATTCAAAAGCATTCAATTGTATCCATTCACAGCTTCAGGAAGAAAACCAATAAGTACTCACAAATTTCTAGAAATGTAATAATATTTTTTACTATATCATTTCTAATAGAAGTTGTGGTTCTCTTTATAGAGAGAAAACAAGCTTCCAACCGCCACCTCAAAAGTCACATCACTTCATAATTATAAAATTAAAATTTTATTTGAAATAGTAATATAAAAAAAACATAAAACAACAAATCAACTAGTGCACACCTTTAGTCATTGATCTCTTGATGAATTTCCATGGCTATGGTTGGCCTAGAAAAGTGTTGACCTTGTCTCTTGGATGTAGCTTAATCTATGCTAGTGTCTTCATGATTATCTTGTATGAAAATATTTACACCTCCAAGGTGATCTATGTATTCTTGGCTTTTGTAGGTGTTAACATTTAGAATCAAGTGCCTCATGGTATACATCAAGGAATACATATCATTCATTTTGGTTTTTGTATTACCTACTATAAATGGGGGAAAATGTCTAAGATCTTATGGAGTTAAGATCCAAATTTAACCTGACATTCTAAATAGACTACCTGCAAAATGCACACAAGGAAAACCAAAAATCTAAATTAAAAACACACATGCATGCTATAAAAACTACTCCATTGCACTTCTATCAGCCATGATCATGTATTCAAAAATGATGCTCTCTAAAGCGCACACACAAGAAGCTATGGAAAATAAATATTTGAAATATGATGGATGTATTTAAATAAAAATGCCGGAATGCAAAAGGTGTGCTTCAATGCTAGATTGCCATATTGATTATTAGTCACATTAAGATTAAGATTGAAAGGATGAGAGAATCCTCTTATATAAAGAAAACCTTAGAAAATGAAGGGATAGGATTTGGAGGTGAAAAGATAAATGGTCGGCTAGGATTAGAGGGTAGGTATAAAAAATGATAAAATAATAAGAAGGTAGTTAGAAAAAAATAACCAAATAATGAAGGGAGAGGTAGAGGAAAATTAAGAGATAAATGACATGTGAACTATTGAAGGAAAAAGATATTGAATTAATTAAATAAATAAAAATTGATTTAATTAATAAAGGAAGTGGGACCAATTAAATAAATAAAATATTTTTTTAATTTAGGAAAGGATAATTTAAATAATAAAAATATTTATTTAAATAGAGAAAGGCTAGAAAAAGGATAAATGAATTAATTAAATAGATAAATAATTTATTTAATTAATAAAAGAATTAGGATAAAATAATTAAATAAATAAAAACATTTATTTAACTATGCAAGGCAATTTTAGGTGTCTACACCTACCACATTATCTTCATCATTTATGTTCTCCAAAGCCTTAGGCAACATATTTGTAAGCTTTTCCTTCCATTCTTCTTGTGCTATTATTGTGCCTTCATCATCCATAAAAGGTGGTAGCTCCACATCCCTCTTCTTATTGAAGTAGTTCAAGTTTGTGAATATTTCTTCATGAAATTCCTGATGTTTCCTCGGTAATTTGTTTGCCCTTCTGATCATCTCTACATTGAGAGGATCCTTTTCTTTTATTTCTTCTATTTTGGGTCTTAACCTTCCATCAATATTGGTATGCTCATCAAATGCTTTAGTGGTTCTAACATATACGCTTCAAAACTAATCAACAAACACTATCATCTTCTGATACCTACGTTTAACCAATTTTGAAACAACATAAAAAACAACAACCTTTGCTTCTTTATCTTTCTATTCAAGCTTCCTATGGAACTTTTTTTCTTTGACTCTCTAATAAGCTGCATCACCTTGTGCCTCTAAAAGGGTTTTATTCGATTGAAGACTTACTTCTAAAGGATATTGTGCATATTTTAACTTATCTTTGAGTTTCCCATTTTCATGTTCCATTAGCTCACTTCTTGATTTATACATGTTTCTTTCCTTAACCAGTTCAATCTGAACCTTTTGAATTTTGCTACATTGATTCTCAAGTCAATAATTTATATTGGATTAATTTCTCCAACTCGTTGTACCATCATATGTCCAAAGACTTTACTAGTATCAATAACTTTTGCCCTTTTATTTGGGGGATATAATGCCCCTATAAGAAAATTCTTTTCATATGGGTTGAAACCAAATCCAATGTATATCTTGTCTATAGACTCTAAATTTAATTTCATCTTTTTGCCTTGGCTGCTTACAAAGCTGTCAAAAACAAGAGTAGAACTAATATCCCACCTTGGGAAGATCATAACACCCGCTTCTTGCAAAATTTCTCTTCCCCTCTCTGGAGTCATTTTACTCATTTCCAAATTAATATTTTTCTACAATTCCTATAATAATTGAGACTAATTGGAAGGTGTTATATCAACTCATTTTCTTACTTGCTTCCCTTTATACATGTACAAAAAAGCTTTGAATTACGATTTCTTCACAAAATCCTTATCAGAAACAAATTCATTACATGCTAGTTGCCTCACATCATCAATTAAGTCATCTAATGATTGCTCTATTTCCACCATCCTATCTGGTGGAGCATAATACTCTCCAATCTCAAGCCTTGAGTTTTTTCATATTGATCACTAGTCATTGGATCCCCTTCTTATGGAGTATTTGTGGAAAAACTATTTTTCAGTGTAGGTTGTGGGGAAATGTGTTGAATTGGGGATTCACTCCCTACCCATTTTCTTTGGATTCCTTTCCCCTTTAGTTCACCTATCTTAGTTCTGAATACAAAATATGGAACATCCTTAATCAAATCATCAACATGTGAAATAAGTGCCTCAGCCCTAGCAATGTGATCATCAATCTCCAAGAAAGCACCATGATAGGATGAATCATGACTCTCCTTTCATGCCTCTACTTGCATAACTTTGTTATATGTGTCAATATTTCGAATAGCTTGAGACTCATCTATATTCCTAATAATATCATCACATACATAATGCTTATGCTTATACCCGTTAAAAATTTTCTTGATTTTGATGTCATAAATAAAACCCTTGGGATCAAACTCTTCCCTTTTCTTTCCTCATGGAAAATTATACTATTACAGTTAGTTATAAATAAGATTATATCCTTTTTTGGCCATTACAGTAAAATATTAAAAGGGGAGGGTGTCTGGCATGAGGGCTTGTTTGCTAAATAAACTCAAGTTAATAAATTTAGAATAAGCCAATTGTCTAACATCTCCAAATAAGCAACTCTATTTAGCATTGTCTTGGGAAGGAGGAAAGGAGTATCTTCAAATCCATATACCCTGATCTTTGTGCAATCTTCAAAAGAGTACTAGTCTACCAATTGTGGTCCACTTTTCCTCTCTCATCCTTGTGTTTTGGTCGAAGGAACTTTTGAACCTCAGGTGTCAATGCATAATCACATAGATGACCAAAAAGTTTGTATAGTGGGTTGACAAAATATTCTTCAAAGTACAAGAAATGAGATCGAGTTCATCTGTTGTCTCATACTACAATCCATATTTGTATAGATCTCAAATTACTATTCCTATCATAGTCCACAATTTTGAAATTCTCTATCCATATGTTCATTTCTTGGACCACATATAGAAATATATGCATAAGCAATGAGTAATGCTTAAAATGCATACAATTATAGTTATTTTGAACTGAGCAAAGACCTGCATCAATATTGTGTGTCAAATATGATGCATAATAAAAAAGGTGGGCATCATGACTTTGTATTCAGCTTCTAAAATCATTGGAATGAGTGGAATAAGAAGAGGAGCATATAAACCTAATACTTGACAAACTAAGTAATAAGTATACTAGAAATATTCTTCAAATAATTCCACAAAGAAAGGATGCTTGTCATCAAAGTCAAACTTTCTAAGCTCTTTTCCATTTATCCTTGGTTGATGCAGAAGAAATATCCATCTCTTATAAGTAGTGTCCACCTTGTGATATTCCTCCTTGATATTTCCTAACATCAATTCTTTGTCAGAACTATCATCCAACCCAAAAAACAAGGAAATATACTCTCTAGTGATTTTCACAATAGGGGCTCCCTGAGCATCACAAATTTGTTTTGTCTTTTGGTTATAGTTTCTTGCAATCACTTTCAATAGTTCTACATTTATATATACATTGGGCACAACCAATCTCCCTAAATTCACCAATCATGGGTTACACACAAGTTCATGTTTGAACATTCTTTTGTAAACGAACATAAACAAGACATATCCCTTCTTAGGCATACATATATCCCCTTAATCTCTTTGTTTGTCTTCTAGTTTCTCAACACTGGGGTTTAATTGTTGGGTCCTTGATTTAGGACTGACACCAGGCATTTGATCTATCAGGTCTTGGTTCACATGCATTCCTTATTTTTTCTGTCTTTTGGCTTTAGGTTTCTCAAGTGTATCCCCCATGACTCAAATATCTCCCTTTTAAATTGAAACCAAAAAACCTAAGGTCAAACCTCTTTCAATTATCATAATTGTGCAAGGCAAGATCCAGATACTTACTTGTAATTATATTCTGAAATGGTTACTCTTGACCCTTGACTTGGTTCCTTCAATTCACATTTTTAAAAAATTTGTTTCCTTTTATTCCCTTCAAATTATGTTTATAATTTCTACCCAGACCTGTGTGTAAATTTCCACTCATGGGACCATTATCGCTCGCAAAATAGTCATTAATGGATTCAAATTTTTGAATCATGTCTCTGATGGTGCTCTGATGTGACAACACTTATCAGCCAAATGAGAACAAATTCTCTTTGATCACAACATATCTCTTTGGTGTCATTTCTTGTATCTTTATAACC
This sequence comes from Cryptomeria japonica, assembly GCF_030272615.1. NCBI lineage: Eukaryota > Viridiplantae > Streptophyta > Pinopsida > Cupressales > Cupressaceae > Cryptomeria > Cryptomeria japonica. Next base: position 184,437,469 of record NC_081405.1, read on the forward strand.
AATCGAGAAGACAATAAAATTATCTCCTCGATATCAAATGTGTCCTCAATGAAGTTTTCTTTCCCTCCTTGTGACTATTCAATGAGACCCATCAATCTCTGTTCGATGTGATTCTACCTAATTGATTATCATTTTCAATAATATTCCTTTTTAACTCACTTTATAATTTATCTAAAAGACTTATAAAAAGTCTTATTGATTTTGAAAGTCTCTTTGACGAGTTACTTATCTCCAATGCCTTATTTTACTTCATCAAAGAGACTCAACAAGTTTCCCTTTGATATACAATGTGATCATTTGTTGTACAAACCTTAGGATTTCTTTTTATCTTGTCAAAAATACATATTAATCCTCTCTTCAATATAAATTTCTCTTTATATCTATTCAAGAATATTCTTAAACTTCCTTTATAAAATTGAAAAGACTTAAATAAAGTCTCTTTGATATCAAATGATGAAACATGTTGCTTTACAGTATTCCTTGTCAAAAAGAGTTAGACATCTCTCTTTGATGATTTACCTTTTATACAGCTTTTGGTTAATACATAATCGAAGAGACTCGTGAAATGTATCCTCAAACTCCAATTTCTTGTCAATGAGATATCTGACAAGCAGTTCTTATTGCAGAAACTCATGTTTTTCTCTTTGATGGGTGCCTTCTTTAAGCAGCTTTCTAGTCAAGGAGAATCAAAATTTCTCTGATTGAACATTTCTCTTTGATGGCATTTATTTTGGGCAGCATCCTTGCTCTATTCTTTAACATCAAATAGACATCCAAATGTCTATTCGATATTGACCATTTAAGTTAAAAATTTTGAGATCATTCTCGCTCATTTTGAATATCTGTCATTGCAAGTCTGATATTTGCAGTTTTCCTGATTAAGCCTTGGGTAATATAATTTGAACATTTGACTGTAACAAGACATAAAGGGAACATTTTATTTTCAAATTAGGTTTTCTAGTAATAAATGAACAAGGAATTTAATATGTTTTGTTGGCCAATGGTATGGATAGTAGTGGGAAAATTATATGGACACAATAACATGAAGTATGTACTTACTTGAGGACTTTTGAATGATAAAGTTTTCTATTTTAATTGATGTATTTCATATTCCAATAGTGGCTCTAGATGGGGATGAATTTCAATTAGATATTGCAAGAATTGAAAAAATAATCTTTGGGACGTAGACCAAAAGGAAAGGAAAAAAGGAAAAAGAGAAAAGAGGGGGGTGTCCTAATCTACTGTGCATGGAAAAAGACCTTCTTTAAGAAAAAAATTACTTCAAGAACTATCCATGCACTAGAAGTTCTTGATTTTCTCTTCACATGTATAGTATGAAGTATGACTCTACTCCTCCCTTGCTTGTGATGACAAATGGTCCAATCCACAGTGCTTCAAAATTTATGTTGGTCCTCACAATTGGAATGGTAACCGGGTTCTAAGACCTCAACTTAGGGATTTGACATCCTTACTGAGCAACTACCTCTCTTGTGGCAAAGGTTCATTTAGTTTATTGACTAGGGATGTGAACTTGAAATGGGTTTGCACTGTATGTGCACTAAGCTCAAGTTGAAGCCATTTTATCCTACTACAAGAAAAGGAAATTTTATGAAAGAAATATGCCAGAACATAATGACAATAATTTATCAAAACTCACAATTGAAAGCAACCTAAGAAACTACTACTAATGACAATGTTCTGCGTAGCGCACAGGGACTACTCTGTCTGCTTTGGCTGCAGAAATAGTCGAATACCAAAACAACAACTATAATAAAATGGAAATTAACTAACAATTGCACAGGAACTACTCACCAAGTGGGCCCCCTTGAGTGAGTATATCCAAAACTCAAATAACAATTGATAAGCTCATAATACCATCATCTTATTTATTTTAAATTGATTTTAGTATACATAAGTCTGAAAACCAGAATACTACTAACTCTATGGTCACACTGTCTACTCCCGTGAGGAGGTAGAGACCTTTATTTATCACTAAAACTTATTAAAAAATTCCAATTGATCAACTCACATCCCAAAGGAATAGGTGAGAAAGATTCATTACATCAAAAGAAGAAGTTGGCGCATAAATGTAGAACAAACAATTGTCCTACTGCTGAGAAAATATAGTGCAACCTCCTTTCCTAGATTTATGCTTCATCAAGAACAATCATTAATGCTCCACTAATCACATTTTTGAATAAGTAGTCAATTGGTTATGAACTCCTTCATTGGTGTTCCACTTTGACTAGGTTTGCACCCATTGGCATGATGATGTGTCTCTTTAATCACAAGCTTAGTCATCCTATCATCTTGGATGACCCTACATCATGGCATTAATGTGTACAAAAGCATGTGTATCTATTGATGCTAACATAACATAAATTAAACCACATTTTAAGATTAATTTAGATAATTTGCATAGTTTGACTGTATAAAGATCATCAGATAACAACCTTAGGTCTAGGATAAATCAAATCCAATAATACTAAAAAGGCATTAACAAGAGGAGTTCTATGACTTAAACATTGTCCAAACATATGACCAAAGCAAGAGTTTTTATGACAAAATCTAACAAAATAGAGCCATTATTTTGGCTCATCATCATCCCCCACCTATTTTCTTGTTGGTCCTTCAACAAAAGAGAAGTTCCTAATTCTAGCATTAAATCTAAAATCTCCGAGCGTAACCTGTCCATTGCCTCTTGTAGTCAATCTCCAATAGAATCCCTTCATCTTTTCCAATCGTGTTCACCTAGAGCACTCTGTTGCTTCATCATAAGGTGGTTCATTGTCCCTACATCCAATCAATGGTCATATAATAATGGGTGGTTGAAAGCTAAGGGGAAACCGGTGTCTTCCTTTTGTTCAACCCAAATGTATATATTTGGGTTCTCGTCTTAGTGTTGCATGATAATTTGGTAAGGAATGTGGCTCAGACTGTTTCAATTCATCAGGTAGACTATTCCAGTGCTGCACTAAATGTCCAATTGCCACCTAATCCTCAACTATAGCCATAAGATCATAATCATTGAGTGCTTCTTCTCTCACAGGTGGAATGTTAGCCCCATAATCTGATTGATACAAAATTTTCTGCAAGTTATAATAAAGCCTCCTTGGATTCCTGGATTCAACTCTTAATGCAAGTGGGAGGTCAAGTTCCTCCTCCTTGTGTACCATATATTTCTCTCTCCTAGTAATTTCATTTTGAATCCATGACATGAGATCCCTTAGTTGAATATCTTCAATGTAGAGCAGGGGATTCCAGTCAGTATCATTAGGGACAACATAATTATGTAGATAGAACTCACAAAGCATATTTTTTATGGCTGCACGAGATATTTGATAGACATGGTAAAACTCCCGAGGCATTTTTAAAGGACTTAAGTCCCTAATAATTCTCATCAATTGAAAACAAATATGTTGCTCTTTCAAATATAGGGAGTAGACTCGAGGTGGTGCCCTACACTGCATTAGTTGTGGTATCGTAGTGACTACAATATCCACTTTGTTCTTTAGCTGAGAAATTTCCTCATCTTTTTTTTCAATCACTTTCTTCTATTGATCAATAATTTTCTGCATCTATGCTTTCTCTAACTCCCATTCCCTGTAGAAGGCAAGAGCAACAACATGACTAGTAAGAAAAGAGGGTGGACTATGAACTCTTTCTCTAGGTTTCAACTTCTCAGCTCCACCTTTTGTTTTAAAAATTTGTTCTACAACAGAGGCCAAGTTGTCAAGCCCACCCAAGCTTGCACCTTCCTGTGGCTTTATAGGTGAGGAAGGTGGGATAACATCCTAGTTAGGACTGCTTGATTCATTCTCTAGAGAGTCAACAGGAATGTTGGCACTTGACTTCTCTAACTGCTTTTTTTTAGGCCTCCTCTGGAGCCTATGGCTTCTTCTCAAAGGAATTTCTTTTTATGTGTCCAACTCTTTAGGTATTTCCACAACTTTGGCAGTGACCACAGGAAAACCTTCATCATTTTTTTTTCTTTATGACGGGAGGGGCTAGTTCAACACTTTTTCCCTTCTCATTCTTCTTCTTCGTGTCACTTTGCTTCTCTTTGCCTTTCTCCCTCCATGCAATGGCCCTAGTTATTATTTCGGTTTGTGATGGGATCTCTACCGAGGCTTTTGCTGACTATGATAAGGTTTCTTTCGGTGGGGGTTCCTCTGATGCAGGAAGATCTTGAACAAATGACATTCTAGAGGATGAGGGCTTAGCGGCAGGGCCAGGTCCTCCCAAATTTTCCCCCTCTTTAGACGGGTGCTACTCTGTTGGGCCCAAATCGCTCACTCTAAACCTTCTAACCCTTACAAATTTTTCCCAAGTCATCTAGGAAACATCTCTCAAAGACCTTTCTACCAATAATTTAATCAAATAATGGTGAGTAATGGAGTGAGGCCTACCTTTTTGTGTCTCCGCCACATTGATCACAAAGAAGATTATATAATATATTCAGAACATTCATTCTCCTTCCATGGTATAGATGACTCAGGAGCTTAAAATGGTGGGAATGAAGGCATGAGTATCTCCCTTCACAAGTCAAATACTTCATGATATACAATGCTACTTCTTTCCATTTGGGAGGAGGGGATTCTCGTCTAGTCCCCTTCTTATTTGTTACTAAAGGTGGATCACCTGGTTGCATGAATTTTTCCTTGCACTTCATGTGTCTTTTGTTTTGGGGTATTTCTCTCTGTCGGCTGGAAACCCCATTACCTTTGCAATCTGTTCCTTTGTTGTGATAACTCTCAACCCTTTCACTCAAGCTTCCTCATCAGAAAATGTACGAGTGAATTCTCTTGCAATGTCCTCATTGTACTCAGTTAACTTAAGAAAATAATCTACCCAACCACAGTTGCGGAATTTAGGTTCGCAAACTTGATCTTGCAGAAGGACATCATGCACTGTAGATTCATGGCGAAATAGTGGACCACCCATTGCCACACTGGTATTCACAACACACCACTATATAAATATGTTCAATTTAATCTCAAACTCTACAAATTCTCAAAAGAAAATATACCCTGCTACAACCCCAATGTTTTAAAATAACTCAAGGCAAGCAAGAAAACGACGACGAAAAGAGGTATAGAAATAGGAACAGAGCACAAAATATCACATCAAGTCATAATGATTTAAATTTAAACTTTTATTTGAGATGACATAAGAATAATTCCATGAGAATTATTCACCACTATACTCCCCCCCAACCTAAGGTTGAACATGTGTCCACACATGCAGAGGGTGACTACAAGAACAACTATGAAAATATCATTATGATATGAAATATGGTTTAATAAATGTATGCAACAAAAATGAATACACACGAGCGTACCTGTCAGTGCACCATAATGACAACAATTGGAGAAATCCATCATGTATGGAGTCTAACTAATATGTATGGCGAGTGAGGTGGAGAAATGAATGGAGAAAGTGGAATGATACGGAAGAGTAATGGGCGAGTATGGAAATGGAATATTTATTAGCAAAGAAGGGTAATTCCATGTGATATGGAAGTATTTATTATGAGTGAATGCGACAAGAAATTAGGAAGAAGGTGGGACTATAAGTCCCCCTACTTTTACTGTAGGAATCTCGACAGCTTCTTGAGTTATGAATTGCAGTAGGAACTCTTCTTTGAAAAGAGGCTTATGGTAGAGGTACAAGAGATGTCCATTTATCAACAACTTGAATCTTACAAGATCAATTGTAGCCAGTTGTATTGCACCATTTGGGAATCATAGGGCCCTAACCATCACATCTACAATTTCCTCAAATTATCCTTATACCTAGAGTCATACAAAAGTGCCCAGTCTCCTAGTTTGAATGCTTTGTAATATTTATCATGTCATTTAATGTGTTAATTCTAAATTGTTTCTATGTGTTGCAAGGCGGACTTCCTGATTTCATCTAAGGCATTAAACTACATGAGTCTATCATGTTGAGCTATAGAGAGAGTCATATCTAATTCAATGGTTGTTCTAAGTGTCTTATGCTCAAACTCCATAGGCATCATAGCCAATTTCCCATACACCATTTCAAAGGGTGTAAAGCCTATAGTTGTCTTCCATGTAGTCCTATATGCCCAAACTACTTCTGACAATCTACTAGACCAATCCTTTTGATGGAGGGCTGTTGTTTTGGTCAGTATAGACTCAATATCTATCTCGGTGATTTCATCTTGTCCATTTGCCTAAGGATGGTAGGGGCTTGAATTCCTATGTCTTATATTAAACTCATTGACCAAAGTTGTAATCAAAGTGGAAGTAAATTGTACCCCTTGATCAGTCACAATCTCCCACAGAACTCCATATCTTGTAAAGATTTCCTCATACAAAAATTTGACTACCTTGTTATCTCTGGCATGTTTGAGTGCTTTCACCACAACCCATTTTGTGACATAGTCAATACACACAAGGATGTATGATCAACCATTTAAGGGTGGATCAATAGGTCCTACAAAATCTAACCTCCATTTATCAAATAGTGTAACAACCACCTATGGATGCAAAGGCATCTCATTCGATCTAGTGGGTTTTCCCATCCTCTAACATTTTTCACATTTTCTGGTATACTTGATTGTATCTCTATGCAAAGTTGGCCAATAATAACCGGTATTCAGGATCTTTATAGCTATTCTTTTGGTAGTAAAGTGTCCTCCACAAGGCTCGTCATAATAGGCATGAAGAATATCATAAGTTTTATCCTCCTAAACACACCATCTTATAACTTGATCTAGCCCTATATAAAATAAGCAACTTGCTATCCATGAAAAAATGAAACTCTTTTCTACAAGTAACCTTATTTGCTTGGGTGAAAAATGAGGAGGAATTTTGTTAGCTTCTAGGTAGTTAACTATATCAGCATACCATGGAGTGTGTACATTGATTGCAAACAAATGTTCATCTAGAAAGGAATCATTAATGGCTAAAGGATCATCCTTTGTTTGTAGTTTGGACAGAAAGTTTTCTACTACATTTGCTTTACCTGGCTTGTCGATAATAGTGATATCAAACTCATGCATAAGCAATAATCATCATGCCAATCTACCAAAAATGAAACTTTTATTCATAAGATACTTGATGGTTGCATGATCTGTGTGCACAAATATGTGATAGCTAGTGATGTAGTGTCGAAACTTGTTAAGAGCATAGATAACAACTAACATTTCCTTCTCTATAAAAGTATAACTTAGCTCAGGTCCCTACAAATTTTTGTTAATATAATGAATTTCATTATCTAAAACTCCTTGTTTCTATCCCAAGATTGCTCCAATTGCAAAATTGGATGCATCAGTGTGAATGTGAAAAGGGAGAGACCAATCGAGTCCTTTGAGCACTAGATCTTGGGTTAAAACTTCTTTGAGTCTGGAAAATGCCTCTTCACATGCCGGTGTCCATTCAAACTCAACATCCTTTGTTAAAAGAGAATACAAAGGAACTAACATCTTACTAAATTCTTTTATAAATCTTTTATAGTACCCTACATGGCCTAAGAAACTCCTGACATCCTTTTGTTTTATAGGGGCAGGAAGGTTGATTATTACCTCAATCTTGGTAGCTTCAACTTGAATGCCTTCCTGAGAAATATGATACCCCAACACTATTCCTTCTTGCATCATCATGAAGCATTTTTCACTGTTTAGGGACAAATTATGATCATTGTGCTGCTACAACACTTTGCCAAGATTGTGCAATGCTTCCTCAAAAGTAATTCCATAAGAATTGAAGTTGTCCATACAAATTTCCATGAAATCATGGGCAATATCTGAAAATATACTAAGGACCACCCTCTGAAAGGTTTCAGGAGCATTACACAAACCAAATGGAAGAACTGAATAGGCATACGTTCCCCAAAGGCAAGTGAAGGTTGTCTTTTCTTGGTCTTCCGGAGAAATTCTAATCTGATTATAACCACTAAACCCATCCAAAAATGAGAAGTATTGTTTTCCTACTAAATAATCCAGTACCTGATCAATGAAAGGAAGTGGGAGATGATCCTTTTTAGTAGCAGTGTTGATCTCCCTATAGTCCACACAAACTCTCCATTTACCTCTTTTCTTAGGAACTATGATGAGAGGAGATACTCATAAAATATCTGAAATAGGATAAATAAACCTTGCATTGAGTAACTTTTGCAATTCTTCCTTGACTATTTCCTTTAATGTAGGATTGATCCTTCACCGAGCTTGTCTAACTAGCTTACAATCTTCTTTGATATAAATCCTATGAGTGCACAATTTAGGATATAATCCCTTCATATCATGATAATCCCATGCAAAAGCCTATTTATGGGTCTTGAGTAGTTCTGTCAAAGACAATCTTTTATTTATCGTAAGTTGACTATTGATATTTAGGTATCTTCCTAGCACAACCTCTACTTGAGTACTTTACTAAATCTTAGACACTTCAGTTAAACAAGAGGTTTGGATTTCCTGCGGCAACAAGGTATGAAATATATATGTGGTTGTAGGAGAACCCAGAAAATTGGTAGATGGAAAAAGAGTATGCAAAGGACACACTGGTAGACTAGGTAACTGTTGGGTTGTACCATAATGATTTTCTATTATGTTAGAGAGTATCTTATCATCTTCCTAGAGTTCTATGAACATTTCCCTGGTCAACATCATAAGTTGTTGAACAAAATTAAGTTCCTTTACTTCCTCTCCTCAATTTGGCCACACTATTTGCTCTTGATCAAGTTGAGCTTGTGCAACATTTATAAAGTGCAATTATTTTAGTGGTGATACCATTTGAAATGGTCATATCCCCTGACCTACACCTTATGTATGCATCAGTTGTAGCAAGCCAAGGCCTTCCCAAAATAATTGGATATCCCCCTAATGTAACTTTAGCAGAGAGTATCATAAAGTCATCTAGATATTTCTAAGAATCTAAAGTGGCAACAATATCTTCAACCATCCCATTAGGTCGGACAATGGAACTATCTGCAAGCTGCAGGACTGTTGGGGTAGACCTAAGACTAGTAATATTGAGTTGTTGCATGACATCCTTGGTCATAACATTTATAGTTACTCTTAAATCTATCAAGGCATTCTTAATTTGAGTTCCATTGATGGCCACTTTCACAACATGACTTCCAGGGTCAATATACTTAGGGATAGTAAATTTACCTAACATAATATCAGCCAATTGTCCCATTACATGTACTATTTGTGGGTCTTTTTTCTTTCGTCCAAGTTTCTTCAAGCATGCCTCCTTAATGGATTTACCATATATGGGAATATCCTTAATAGCTTGGAACAATGGAATATTTACACATATATGTATTAACTGATCAATAAGATCTAAAACTATCTAATCTTGTTGCCTATTCACTTCTACCTGCAATCGTTGAGGAAATCAAGGTGTTCTAATAGGTGTGCCTAAAGTTTCAGATTGAGGTACTTGTTTAGGATTTGTAGGTTGGTCGAGTATAGTATCTTGTGTAATTTCCTCTGATGGTAATTGAGTTATAAATGGAGGAGATGGGGTAGGTAAAGTTGTTCCTAATTGTAAGTGAATGTCACTTACACTGAAATTAGCTGAATAAACTTGTTGTTGTTGTTGAGGTTTCTTATTAGGATTTGGCATTGATTGAAATGGCAATTGAGTGGATTTAGGTGGAGAAGCATTAGCAGTTGGTGGCATTAAATCTAGCTGTTAAGACTATTGTGGTGGTTTTAGGAACTTAGAGGATTGATTTGGCCATTGCTGACCTCCCCTCCATTGAGGTGACTTCTCCTAGTTACTTTGGAATGGTTTCCATGGACCCTGTGGTTGTGACCAATTCCCTTGTTGTTTCTACCACCAAAAGGAAGGATTTTTATAACTGGGCCAAGGATTTTGGAAATTATTCCAGGACTGAGGTATATAGTTCCCAAAGTTTTGGGAACTTGGAGGTTGCCATTGATTATTTTGTGCATAAGAATTCATATAAGGACCAGAAAAAGACAATGGATCTTATGGCATACCTTGTCTTTGGGGCCATGGCCTTCGTTGTACAACATAGAAGAGTTTCTCATCATCTCCATAAACTATCTTGAAACTTGGAGCCTGGTGATTGTCAATTTTAGCAAGAAACTTACATTTGCATTTCCTCTACTTCTTCATGCTTCTTCTTTGCTTGAAGTGTATCCAATGGAGTGGCCATGTTATTAATAATGTCTTCCTTGAAATCCTTTAGAAGATGAGTTATCTACATCCTTGAAATTGTTGAAGATGCCTTTTCTACTGAAGATTTGGGTCTATATTATCTGCCTTTCTTGGCAGAAGCCTTGGAGTATTTTTTACAGATCTTCCTGATGTCATCCCATTAAGCTTGAGTAATGTCTCCTCCTCCCATGAGATCTATTTATTCAATACAGTCCTCATTGATTCCCCTTAGAAAAATCAATTTTAAAGATTCTTTACTCAAGGTGTTATGCTTAGACTTCCTGACACTAAACAAAAACCTCTCAAGATAATCTTCTAGACTTTCATCTTCTTTCTGTGTCATGCAGAAGATATCATCACCATGTTGATCAACTCCTCTATAGTAATGTTTATACTTCTACAATATTTTTTCCTTCATTTTATCTGAGGTAGTTACTGTATCTCTACCTAAACTCATAAACCACCTAAGAGAAGCTTCTTTTAGAGTAATAGGGAATAGCTTGAATTTATGGGCATCAGTAGTACAATCATAGCTTCTACAGAGAATATCAAATTCTAATAGAAAAGTATCTGGATATTCTCTGATCAAGCCATGGAACTTTGGAAGAGAGGAGGCTGGTATATTCTTCAAATTTGCATTATCATGCTATTCAGGAATAGGGAATTCAAAGGTGGGATCAGGAGGTGGACCTCCTCCTCCAAGAGCTACCATTTTTGGTTGATAAGGAACCAGAGGTAAAATATTTTGTTCAGGGGGTTTGTTTAATAAATTAAGGTCTCCTTCTACTAAATCATAAACACCTTGGTTTCTAGCTTCGACAAAAACTTTAGCAAAAGGATTTATATCTAGGCCTTGGTTTGAGCTTATTTCAAGAGTAGAATTTGAGGGAAGAAATATTCCTAATGCATCTCTTCTTCTTCTATGCATGCAAATTTTATGAATGAATCCTAACAACTAACTTTAAACCTAAAATAATCTGGAAGACTTAAAACTGATGGCTACAACAAGTTCTTAGTTTGGCACCATCCTCAGCAACAGAGCCAAAAATGTTGGTCCTTGCATTTGGAATGGTAACAGGGCTCTAAAAACTCAACTCAGGGATTGAAAATCCTTACTAAGTAGCTACCTCTCATGTAGAAAATGTTCATTTATTTTATCGACCAGGGACGTGAACTTGAAATGGGTCGGCACTGTATATGCACTAAGCTCAAGTTGAAGCCATTCTATCCTACTGTAGGAAAATGAAATTTTTTGAAAGAAAAATGTAGGAACATAATGACTTAACAATTTATCAAAACTCACAATTGAAAGCAACCTAAGAAATTTATACTAATGACAATGTTCTAGGCATCGAAAAGGGACTACTCTGCTTGCTTTGGCTGCAAGAATAGACACAGGAATTGTTTCCAGTGGCTGCAAGAATGGTTGAATACCAAAACAACAACTATAACAAAATGGAAATTAACTAACAATTGCATAGGAACTACTCACCAAGTGGGCCCATTTGAGTGAGTATATCCAAAACTCATATTATAATTGATAAGCTCATAATAACATCATCTTATTTATTTTAAATTAATTTCAGTATACATAAGTCTAAAAACCAGAATACTGCTAACTCTATGGTCAGATTGTCTATTCCTACGAGGAGTTAGAGACCTTTATTTATAATAAAAACATATAAAAAATTCCAACTGATCAGCTCGCATCCCAAAGGAATTGGTGAGAAGGATTCATTGCATCAAACGAAGAAGTCAATGTATAAATGTAGAACAAACAACTATCCTACTACTAAGAAAATATAGCACAACCTCCTTTCCTAGATTTATTCTTCATGAGGAAAAATCATGAATGCTCCACTAATCTCTGTATTGAAGAAGTGGTCAATTGGTTATGATCTCCTTCATTGCTGCTCCACTTTGACAGGGTCTGGACCCATCAACATGATGATGTATCTCTTTAACCGCAAGCTTAGTCATCCTCTCATCTTGCCTGACCCTGCTTCATGGTGTTAGTGTGCACAAAAGCATAACATAAAATAAATTAAACCATATTTTAAGATTAATTCAGATAATTTGCATAGTTTGACTGTATAAAGATCTTCAGATAACAACCTTAGGTCTAGGATAAATTAGATCCAATAATACTAAAAATGCATTAACCAGAGGAGTTCTGTGACCTAAAAATTGTCCAAACATATGACCAAAGAAAGAATTTTTATAAAAAACTCTGACAAAATGGAGCCATTAGTTTGGCTCATCACTTTCCATGTTTCCCTTTATCCTGAATCCTGGCGTTCCACATCATAACCAAATCTCCCTCTTGAAACTTTCTATTTGCTATTATTTTATCATACAAATACTTCACTCATTGTTGTTTCTTGGTATTTTATCTCCATGCTTCATGCCTCATCCTGTCCATTTCTGCCAATTGCTCCAACCTTTATTCCATTGTTTCAAGGATGTCAAGGTTCTCTTCCAGCATGAATTTTTATACTAGGAAGAAATTGTGCAAAGGCATTCTGACTTTAGACCCATACACTAATTCAAAAGGAGATTCACTGGTAGTTTTCTTAACAATGATCCTATCTTCCCATAGTGCTAGATTCAATTTTGAATCCCAAGACCTTTTATTGTTGCCCAATATTCTTTTTATTATCTTCATAATATTCTTATTGTTGGATATTGTTGGTCATTGTTGCTACTAAGATGTGTTTTTGTCATTAATGTCAACATACTTCTATGTATTGCTCTGGTGATTGCAGCTTGAGAAGATCTTATGATCCAGTTTGTAGTGTTGTTTTGCTAATCACTGTTTTGTAGAGTTCAGTATATCCTCCGGTATATTCCAGTGTGATCAAATCTTGTGCTAAGATTTTGGGATATTGCTCGAGATGGTCTTGTGTATCTTCATTTTAGATGGATCATGATTTGGTGCTCCACAAGTTATCTTTCTTCTTGACATTTGTTGATTGGTTGTGTTCTTGAGCTTTCAAATGTTGATTGATGAATATTTGATAAGTGGTGTTGGTGCAACTATTTTTTATGATTATAACGTGCTTGTTGGTGTTTTCTAGTCACGTCCTATTTATTTTGGTGATCTACATTGATCATTGTGCAATTTTTTCGTGGTTTCTATGAACCCGTGATGATTTTTGTCTTATGTGGTTTTCCTGGTGGTGTAGTGTGATGTGGTTGATCTTGGAGTGATTACCGGTGGAGTTTGAGCATTTGGGAATTTGATTTAGGTCCATGTTATATCAAGTATATCATCATATTGGTCTGGTGGTCGATCTTTGCATCGTGTGATGTGATTTTGTAATTGAGGGTTGAGGGTTTAGCCGACCTTGTTGTCAAGGTTGATGAATTGTATATATAGGTGATATGTTCATGTAATCCATGTGTCAATTTTATGTCTACATTATCAGAGAGAGGTTTATGTGTGAACAAGAAATTTATCCTTCAGTGTTGAGATTAAAGAGAGATTGGTGTTGCAAAGAAGACATATGTGCTTAATCAGAACTGCAATCAAGCATTTGGAGATGCTATTCTTTCAATTCATTTCTTCTGGATTGTAGTTCAAATCTTATTGTAAGTTAGTGAGACTTCCCTGAGGGTTGTAACCTTCCAGGCCATTATATTTTGAGCAGTGAACTCTAGATGGTGTGCTTGAATGTATGTGCATTCCCCATTGTAATATTTTCACATACTACTGCACAACATCATCTTACTATGGGTAGGATCCCACCGTGGTTTTTCTCTTAACCGTATTTTTCACGTCAAAATCTTGGTGTTGTGTGTTGTGTTCTCAATTTGCTTATCTTTGTTGTTACTATAGTTTATCAGATCTATGTTTTGTGATTAAGTTTGTTGTTCCGGTGAAGATTGATTCACCACCCCCCCTCTCAGTCTTCCTTCTTGGTTGCTGCTAACAATTGGTATTAGAGCCAGATCTTCTAGTACAAGCTTAATTGCTTGAGGAGATCTGGGATGGCAGCTCAAGGTGTTATCTTTACAAAGGACAGATTAATATTTGATGGGAGTAACTATGCCATATGGAAGGACCGGATGGAAGTACACTTGAAATATCTTAGTGAAGATTATTGGAAGATTACAAAGAATGCCTATACTATTCCTTCGAATGGACCGACTACTCCTGATGAGATCAAGGAAGTTGAACATAATATTAGAGCAAAGGAAGCATTGCGCAATGTCCTGACTGATTCTGAGATGACAAATGTAATGGGACTTTAGACTGCACATGAGATATGGGTAAAGCTTGAGATTTTGTATGAAGGTGACAAATAGGTGAAGGTTGCTAAGTTGTAGAGTTTAAAGGGAAAATATGATATGTTGAAGATGAGAACATACACTCTTTCATGGCTAAGGTGAATGACCTTTTCCTAGGTATCAGATGTGTCGGTGGAGCCATTGAGGAAAATGAAATTGTTGTTAAGGTGATAAGATCTTTGCCTCCTACTTATAAACATAAGGTTGCTTATATTGATCAGATCCAGAGTGTGACTACAATGACAAGAGATATGTTGATTGGAAATACTGTTGCATTTGAGCTAAGTGAGTTTGGAGAATCACATAGGAAGTCTGAGACTGCATTCAGAGCATCTGCATCTGTATCTTGTAAGCAGAAATATGATCTTGATGAGTGTAGAATATCTAAATATGAAAGAGAGGGAAGAGAGATGGAAGAAAAAGAAAGAAAGCTAGATGAACTTGAAGCAATGATTGCCCAGAGATTGCCTAAAGGAGCCAGTAAGTATGATGGAAAGTTGTCTTTGAAATATTTCTCTTGTAATAAGATAGGACATTTTTCTTCTAGATGTTTGGATAGAATGGCTAACTATGACATGACAAATAATTTTGATAAGCATGACAGGAATGATAGATACGAAAAGTATGAGAAGCATGATAAAATCTACAAG